>NC_088854.1:13022358-13112358 GCF_963853765.1 Magallana gigas
TACATGTAATTTATAAATAAAAATATAGAACTTGTTATTCATTTTATACAACTACATAACAACTGTTGATAATTAAATTTTGGACCTTAATTTTAAGATGCGTTCATATTTAATGTTCAATAATATCATGTATCTAATAAAATCTTATAGAGTGATCCATTTTATGGGACAGATAAAAAAAACCCAAAGAACAAAAAAAAACAAAAACAAAACAAACGTGTTTTTCTAGACAAGATTCGCGTTGAAATTTACAAACCGAAATATATTTCATAATTAAGAGAAATTTCGATATTTCAATCTTACATATACATGTACATGTAAATACAATGTACATAGAATATGTCACTGCGTTTATTAAATGGCGCATACATGTGTATTTTTATGTTATTCCATATTTCCAAACATTTTATCATCTAAAATGTACCTAGATATTATTTAACTTTTTATATATGATGCTGCATAATTTATAATCAAATTCTGTACATGAGAGGCAATATATACGAGTATAAAATACATGTATTTGCAGTACATGTATGCATGGCATTTATTTGGATGTATAGAAGAACATTCTTTGTGCCCGTATACTGTTTTTATACATCGTTATATGTACTTCCATTGTATATTAAATGATGCACACAGGAAAAACCATAAGGATATATTGACGCATCAACTAAGAATGCCTTAAAAAGGTGATTTGGGAAATGAAATTGAAAGATATTTTTATTTTGAAAATCTGTCTGAGAGATCTCTAAAAGAAACCAGATCCGTTTGAGGATGAAGAAACCATCACCACCTGCATTTTTTCCTATGCAAATTAAAGCCGGTGATTAAAACATCATTTACTTGGGAAATAAACTCAGATCACAACACAATATCGCATGACTGTTTTATAAACTTGTTGAAGACACCAAGTGTAAATTTTACTTTTACGACGTCGTAAAGTCTTTGTCATTCCGAGCCCGACATTTTACGACCAACCAGCATTTGACAGCTTTCTATGAAGCGACCGAGTCATGTTGAAATGAAGACCAGTAAATTGATTTTTTCTTTCTTTCGGAGAAATGTAATGAAAGAACATGAAAACATGTCATTTTATCCAGGAGGTAATTGATTTTTTAACTCATGCAGTCATCATCTGTTACAAGCGGTTCTCTTTGTATTTTAATGGGGCTATTATTACTTATTGAATCAACTCGTAAATGTGTAAAGAAATAAAATAATTTCATCATGTCTGGCCTTAGGCAGTTGCATGCAACAATATTTTTATTTTTACATAGGTTCTGATTTTCTTCCTTTGGGGTATCTTTTAAAAAATACCGTTTATTTCGAGTACTTGAATTCAACAAATTGCAGATTTAATAAAACGAGAAATATATAATAATTTTTCAAAATAGCGTGATAGTAATTTTGATTTACGTTCTATTTATTTGTATGAATAGCCTGCATTAAAGGTACCCGAAAGCCAACACCCGCACGTAAATGAGGAAATATTAATTTGATATTGCTACATCGCCATGAACAATTCCTCAGTTGTGCTAGTATATATCCTTCCAAGAGGTGATATCTGGGTGTGATTGTCGGGTGAACATCTCGGGTGTGGACGAGAGGTCATTTCAGTGTAAGGTCACTTCCGCCGAAACTTCCCTTGTGTAGAACTGAACAAAACACGCTCATCGCTGAACTAAGAATTAAGTCAGCGAGTAACCACAAAATATCTCGAGCTTGAAGCCGGGTAATACCACACATTTTAACACATTAAACTTGCTCCTATACTAAAGCATTTTATACATGTAATGTAATGCTTACTGTTTTTTTAATATCATTGCATTGGGGGTTTTTTAGACAAAATTTTAACAAAATTCTAACGCGGATAAAACATAAAGGATTGAACAGTAGTCACTATCTACTTCATAAACATGACCTTTAGTTCCATATGATTCTGGAATTATATTAAAACGCCTACATTAAAACACCTACATGTACATTTACTAGGTTATTCGGATAGTCTGAAATTAATGTTGTAACTCATGATTTATTAAATTCACAAATTAAATGTGTAATACATGTAATTGTTTTGTCTCGGAACAAATCCATGCTTATGTGAAAATTAATTCTTTGCATCCACCTACAGTCTAGCTCCATGTAGGCCAACAAGAAATACCGTATGTCTTTGTAAGCACGCACACATGTATAAACTATTTAAACAAACTCTCTCTCTCTCTCTCTCTCTCTCCCTCTCTCTCTCTCTCTCTCTCTCTCTCTCTCTCTCTCGTTTGTCTACCTAATCATGTAAACTAACTACATGTATATGTCTGTTTTTCTTCAACATTTGATAAGCATCACACTAGTATAAAAATAATTGAAATAAATTAGAAACTGATTAAGTACCATAAAATAATAATATAAACAATATTTTTCATCCCAGATTTTCCAGTGCGTTACTCCTTTGAAGCCTTACCCGGTCAATCGACCTTAAGTAAATAAACATAAGAGTTTAAAGGATTCTCTCCTGCTTTAAGGCACTAAATCAGGCCTCTAGTTTTCAATTATCGGATGCTAACCAGGTTTTTCGGATAGACCAACGCACCCAGGGGCTTCAAAAAAGGTGGTTACATCTCAAGATTTTGGAGATAACATTATTACCTAATGCGAGAGTAATGATTAAGTTTTTCTTACAGTTAAACACTGGTTTGATTCAAAATAAGATAGGGTGTCCGTGGTTCTTTTGTGTCGCTCACACCTTGTAAACGAGCCTTGATACAGGGGCCAGATTAACTAATCAAGGCCCCGGACCATGTAGCCCTAAGCATCAAAACTCGAATAGGGTTTTATAAATGACCATCTTGAGGGATTAAAAACCCAGTGAGCTATAAATTGGTCCACTGCTTAATGGACATTAAAAAAGAAGTTGTCTGTCCAGAATAGCTATTAAGAAACTGACACTGGTGAAAGTGACATCTTCAACGTGCTCTTTTACGGAAATGCCACAAAAAACAATTATATGAACCGTTATTACGCAACTGAAAAAAACTCCAGACAATTTTGACAAACAGAAAGTAGTAATATTGTGTGGATTTTCTAGAAGGAGTAAACATTTTGTGTGAAGAGGAGTATATATCTGCAGGTAGGTTAACGTACGGTTTATTATTATTTCTTTCAATATTTTCAATATCACTAATTAATTACGTCAAAATGGATATTAAAAAGACAATGTTGGTTCTCACACATCCTGTAAGAAAACCATGATTATTAATATTTCCATGGTATAAAATAATACTTTTAAAAAGGATGCATGCATCGGACGATTTGTCATTAAAAAACCAATAGGCGCTAAAGATGACAGCAGACCCACGCATACAGTGTGTTTATCCTTTGTTGGTCATTCACCATATAGCTTCAAAGTTGACGTTCATCAGGTTATTCAACCATCAAAGAAAATGAAATCTTGAACTTTCAATTATTTTCCTTTGTGTTAATGAACCATAATTCATTTTTGGCGGTCATCTCTACAACTTTCCCTCTCAACACACGCACGAAAGAAAGATCCCCAATCTAAAGCAGGAATTAAAGGGAATTATGTTGATAAATTGGAGCTTGATTCTGTATTACAACAAAATATTTAGTTTAAGAAAATGAATTTCGCTGCCATTCATCACAGTATTACCGCGGAAAGGATTTAGATAGGACGTCTTGGCCTTATCAGTTTTTGGTCTGCTCCCTTAATCGGAAAATCGAAGGCGATTTTTATTACTTTACGTTGATTTAAAACTTTAATTGAAACCGAATGATCCTACCGTCATAAAAGAAAATTGCCATTGAAAAGACCAGTAAATAAAGTGATATCAGGAAATTGTTTATTTACGGAATTAATCCGATAAAAGTTGGTCTATTCGAGCGTCTAACGATTATGTAATGACCGCACCTGACGTTGAAAAAGATAATATTGGTACGAGAGTCATAAAACAAAATAGAAAGGAAAAATTTGAATAAAAGACTGTGTGCTGTTTTCTGCTTTGGCACATTGATATAAAAAGACGTGTATAAATTCGTTGTTTTCGTGTCTTGTCACAAATGGTGTAAGGGGCAGTTCATAATTAGTGACCACAACAGGCCCCCGTGGCATGGACTGTCTGACCTTAATTATTTTCATCATTGTCCATCATGATTTAATGTGAGGTTGTCATCTTTTCTGGCTCTCGTATCTATCAAAGGGAATCTGCTACAAGACCACGTCGGTTATCATTAACTTGGCTACTTCCAAAGAGAAACCAAACGTTTCATGTAACACAAGAATTTCCTCTCTTAATCAGGACCATGAACCTGGGATTTTCTCTTCATTGAGCTGGCCTAATTTTCTCTTCTTTAATTAGGAGAACGCGTGAAATAAAACTATTTTATGTACGTATACCTGAATTATATCAACAGATAAACTTCCCAATGCGTGTCTGTGTCGGCCTCTCTGATTGGTCAAATGGAGTCTTGTAGGGCGGGGCGTTTTACGCATATTTCCCAGGTGTAAATAAAGCACATTATTCAGGTGAAAAGCTATAGAAGAGTGTAGTATAATAGTGATGGATGGGGGATGTATTTATGACAAAATGACTAATCAGCTTGTCAGATACTAGTGGATAGATAATATGTAAGTAAAATCAATTACAAGTATTATTTTTATTCGGCAAATGTATTCTTACGGCATATTTCTCTATACAACCTACGTTTTATTTCTATTCTACAGATCGGAAAGAAATCCAGCGTGAATGAAGGAGCTTTAATCAGTGAACGATACAAAATGGCATTTATGAAGTTTCTGGGGACAATAATTATTTGTTTACCTGTGATATTGGGACAGATATTACACTACAATGTGTCCGAGGAATCTCCCCTGGGAACAATGATAGGGAATATCGCCACGGACGCTAACATCACCTCCAATGATCTCACTATGGAGTTCATCTTTCTGTCCCAGTCCAACCCGCTCACATCTTTATTTCACCTGGAAGAAAAATCCGGATCTCTTTCGGTCGGAATGAGAATCGACAGGGAATCTCTCTCCGAGTGTAAATTTCAAACGGAATGTCTGCTTAATTTGGACGTCATTTGTCGAAATTCAGGAAGCTTTTATCAAAAACTTGAACTGAAAATCAAAATATTAGATATTAATGACAATTCTCCCACTTTTCCCGAGGATTCGGCTCGACTTAGTGTGTCCGAGGGGTCCCTTGTGGGGACTTCTTTTCCCATCGAAGGGGCCGTCGACAGGGATGGGGGACATTTCTCGGTGAATCTTTACAGGGTTGTTCCTGAAACGGCCCCTTTTAGTGTCCAATTCCAGAAAAACGTAGATGGGAGTTCTCTAGTGCGTCTAATTTTGAAGAAAACCTTGGACCGTGAACAGCAAAAATCATACCAGTTCCAGGTAAATAAATGTCATTATAGAAGGCATTTCATTACCTCTTCTGTAATTTTTATTTCGTTGTACTACGTGTAGTAATTACTAAATCTATATGAAATTCATGAATGTCAACAAATTAAGTCAAGTTTTATTAAGCATATATGTTGTAAAAATTCGTATTAGTTTATCCTAATTTATCATAACAAAATATAGCCAGTGTAGAGAATCTTGTAAAGCTATAATTGAGAAGTAGAGTACAAGTATGCTTCCAATTGTTCCTGAAAATCAGCAGCATAGAGCTAACACGGATAATCATGTAGTGTTCCCTTGTTATTCCAGATTGTGGCCGAGGATGGGGGAAATCCCGCCAATGTGGGCTCCCTGGTCGTGTTTGTGGATGTTCTCGACATTAATGACCACCAGCCTGTGTTCTCCCAGACACACTACAACCTGACCGTGGATGAAGATGTAGCGGTCAACACCACAATCCTCACCCTCACCGCACGTGATGAGGACGAGGGACTAAATGGTGACGTCATTTACAGTTTGAGTCCTCGTCAGGACGAGAAGATTTTAAAACTGTTCCAGGTTGTTCCGACGAGTGGGTCTTTGCAAGTAAAGGAATCGTTGATTTTTGAGCCAGGAAAGCAGTATAGGATTATAGTGGAGGCGAGCGATCGTGCTAAACAGCCTCTAATGTCTCAGACCCAAGTGACCGTTAATGTGCGAGATACCCATAACAACCCGCCGCGGATAAAGGTGGATTTACTGTCAAATACCGACAAAGCTCAGATATTGGAGAGTGCTTCACCTAATGCCCCCATAGCTCACGTCACTGTGGACGACCCGGATACCGGCTACAACGGAAAAATTAATTGTTCAATTCAGAGTGAAAAATTCCAGCTGCAAAAATTTAATGTTCTGGAGTACAAAGTGGTCGTATCTCAGGCGTTAGATAGGGAAGTGCAGTCAGAGTATAGAGTAACAGTGTTGTGTCAGGACGAGGGGAATCCCCCATTAAACGCGTCCTCGACCTTCAATGTGACCGTCCTTGACGAAAATGACCATAGTCCTATTTTCACGAAACCCAGCTATGTTGTCCAAACACAGGAGGACAACAACATAGGGGCTAGCCTTATTAGAGTTTCTGCCTCGGACAAAGACATCGGAAAGAATGCAGAAATCACCTACAGACTCCAGTCCTCTAAGTACAATTTCCTGATCGATCCGAGATCTGGTCTAATCTCCGCACAGTTCAGACTTGACCGCGAGGAGACTCCATTAATCACGCTTGGTGTGTTGGCAGTGGACGGGGGTTCTCCGGCCAGAACAGGTACTACTAGCGTCATCATCAAAATCACAGATATCAACGACAACAAACCTGAATTTCAAAATCAGAGCTTCGAGTTTGCAATTCAAGAAAACGCACCAAAATATTCCTCTGTCGGATTGCTAGTTGCAACGGACAAAGATGAAAATGAAAAAATCACTTTCTCACTTTTACCCCAATATAATGGCGGAATACCCTTTGAGATCCTGCCCAATGGAACCATCCGAACCACCGAGGTTCTAGACCGGGAGACCATTGCTAACTACCAGTTCTCCGTGGTGGCGACAGACTCTGGTTCCCCTCCCCAACAGTCGTCTGTCAAGATCTCCATTGATGTCCTGGACATGAATGATAACGCCCCAATCTTCATGTTCCCCAGCGACAACAACAGCACTGTCATCATCTCATACCAAACCCTCCCCCACACTGTCATTGCCCACCTGGACACGAGGGACATAGACCAGGGACTCAATTCAACAGTGACCTACGTCACTAGGGACAGGAACTACTCCCATATTTTTCAGCTCAATAGTTTATCTGGGAGACTAATCTTGATGAAACAACTTACAACCGCAGAAATCGGAAAGTACAAACTTTCTATTATTGCTCAGGATAAAGGAACTCCCCCGAGGACTTCCGAACGGACCATGACAATAGTTGTCACCAGTCAACCTATTCCAGAGGAAGCAGCTGAAGCAGACGATCACAAATACTTCCTGATCGCCATAGCGATTTCCTGTGTTACCATAGTGATTGCTGTGGTCATCATCTTGACAATTTGTCTGATCAAAAGAGCTGATCGATTGCGTCAAAAATATCACGAACAGCACAAATCGGAGCCCTACGTTGAAATCCCGGCCCAAAGATTCCACCAAAACGCCATAGATTCTTTGAATTGCAGTGGGATGTTGGACAAAGAGACCCCCGAACTCCAGTTGTACCCCTCTCTTCACAATTCACAGGTAACGTGTTATGCCTCATTAATTCATGTACACCCTGTCTCCTTTGAGGTAGAAAAGGAAAAGATAAAATTTACGGAGCTCAAAAACAAATTCAGGAAACTTTCAAATAAAAGTAAACTGTTCTTTGGATATTAAAGCATTGCTTATAAAGTTTCCAAAAGCATGCATCACCAGAAAAATATTTTTATGGGCCATTAGAGAGGAAATTAGAATGATTTGAAGTCTGAAAAGCAACTCTTAACTTCTAATTAAATAGTTTTAAACAATATTTCACCCATACCAGATCAAAGAGGTAGTGTTATTTAATACCCAATGAAAACCCAAGTAATTCTTTTATTCCTGCCTACACTAATTAAGTTCCTGATTCAGAATAATCATTTCGGTAAATGAAGTTTCTCTAACTGTTTAATTTTATTTAAAAAATAAATTTCATCTGATGTAGATTTCATATATAGATATAAGGTCTATTAATAAATAAAAGATGTATAAAAAGTCAATCGAGCTTGAGACGGTTAAATGGGCTTGAAATGTCACCGGGGTAGATCGAATTAAAGGTGGGTCAGTGTGTGGGAATTTTTGACAGGTCGACTCATTAAAATAGTTCATTGAAATAGAATCTGTTGGCAGTGTCCGTTGCCTGTGTCAGTTTCGCCATGATAAGGACCGTAATTTCGCGCTCGACGTGCATAATGCGTCCGTACCCCCGGGGTAGGCAGATAATCGAGTTGTAAACTCTGTGGCCGTGCCCCTTGGTTAGATGCTCGTTTACTGTACAGAAATTTGTCATAACTGTATTTTCGCTTATTTTTCATGTTGCTGTTTTAGAAAAAAAAGAGGATAGGAAAATGACAAAGAAAACCTCAGTCAGGAAATGGTTTTGCGGGGAGAGAGAGAAATTAGTTTCGTTTTTAATTAGCAGCGTTTTTATAATTAATGTTCAGGGGTTTTAACGAACTCGGGAATAAACCTCATTTGTTTTGAATAAAAATGTCAACTGCCAAGCTACACACAGGTGTCACTTCGGGTTCACGGTTTGAATGTATCAAATTTCCTCGCGGATACCCGGTACGAGTAGCTCATGGCAATTTGTAACTAGTTTTCCGAACCTCCGAATATTCACAACGCTAAGCAATTACTAATTGAAATGGAAAAAGAAAACTCTCCCTCTCTCCTAGTTTCAATTTTCTCATTTTGTATTATGAGTCATTTACCCATCTAGGCTGTTTTCCCCGAGCAAATAATAATATTTTTACTCTCGCTCCTGTGAAGTAAGGCGGATTTAAATCATTCCAACTTCATTTAGTTTAAAAAAGAAATATTACTGAGGTCCTTAAATCAATCCTTTCTAACAAGGTAGAACATAGAATTAAAAGACACAATTGGTAAATGTTCTTCTTTTACCAATATTTGGATAAAATATACATTGGTGTATTATGTTCGGGGACCCTAACAAACTATTTCTCCCATGCCAATCTGTCTTTTGAGTACTTAACATTTCTTTTCATGTTCTTTATTAAAATTGATCCATATTCATTTTTGAAAATCGAATGTTAACAATGTTTAAACATCTGTTAGACATCAGATTGAAAAAAAATTAAAACCGATTTTTATTTTTTCACGCTAAAAAAATAATTTTAAAACGCTGCTAGTTCCCTGCATTAGCGTCCCAACAAGAAAGATAAACAAAATTTTAAGCCGTTTAAAAATCTTGGTAAGATCAAGTCCCTGAGTTTATCGATTGTTGATAAAAACATGTCAATTTATGACTTTTATCTTTTCAAAATTAGTCATTTACCTGTCATTTAGATAGCTTAATCGATGTGTTAGCGGCAAATTTCACTCTTTAGTAGAATAAAATATCTCTTATCCTCGAACGGGGACAATATTTATAATTTAATCTTTGCCCCTTTCCTGCCTGAATTTTCGGCACAGGAGAGTCAATGGGAATAATCGGATTATGCCCACTCTATACGGCATGTTTGTCATAATTACAAACCAATTTTACATTTCCACAATATTTTTACAACTGACTTATGAGATGTTTGTTTTTTATTTAGATTTCTACTAAAGGAATTACCGCTAATCTTGGTCAGGATGACAAAATACATCATCAGTTAAGTCCCTTTACTCTACATCACGTACTAGGGACAAGCACATCTTACAGAGGCGGGTCTAAGCTGGTAAGTTTGGTTTGTGTTTTTCTAAAATTTCATTTATAATTGTCTTTATTATATAAATATCTGAAATCAAAATTATTTAATTTTTTAAAAATAAATTAACTTATATATTTATAAAAAAGAATAAATGTGTTATTATTGTTTTGTGTTTTCTTTCAGGCAAGAAAAGGAGGCGATAATTCCAGTGATCGCTCAGGGGAGATAACGCCGAGTGACAGTGGTCGGGGCGGAAGTGAAGACGATCTCAACACCAGTATTCTTCTGTCTCACTGCAGCTCAATAGACTTTGGTAGGTTTATACCAATACATGTACATGAATAATTATATGAAACATATATATCTCTCCTATTTGCTACATTAACATTGCTTGGCATGGCATTGCATCACATTACACTTCAGGGAAAATTAAGTAATCACGACTACCATGTAATTGTGCATCAACTTCCGTCAGATACCCCTTTAAATACACACCTCTTATTAGTCACATGACAAGATATTACGTCATGCAATGTGGTCGTCTGCACTGCAGCGATCTTTCAACTTGTTTATCATATTTATCATGTTATATAAACTAATCCGACGGGGATTTTCGTACATTTCTTTGCTTGAGTAAAGAGAATTTTAGACAGTTAGGTGATAACGTTTCGTTGCTGTCTCTTTCTGTGTCTCTCAAATATACCGGCGTCTAAGAGATAAGTTAGAACATGAAAATCCAATTACACAGTAAACAAAAATTCCATAACAATATTCTTGACACTATCAGAAGTGAATATAGTTTAAACAATGGAAATATTTGACCTCAGTACCCCTTAATTCAAAACACGACTTACTTTACCCTGCATAACATTATCCACTTAATTCATTTTGTTTGGGTTTTTTTCCAGAGAATAACAAGAATAACACACCAAGAAAGGAACTCTCGTTCAGCTCCTTCAACAAGCCAAGAACTAGTGTGCAGGGAAATTCCTTCAATGCAAAAAACAATGTATTACAGACTAAGCTACCCCCACCGCCGCGAAATGTGTTCGGGGGATTTCAAAGACAAGAAAGTTTATATTCAGATGCCGGAAGTTTCTGTGGCCATGACGACAGCACAACGACTTCTGGTAGCTATGTTTTGGACCAAGAGGATATTTTTGATGGACTAAATTCAAGTTTACACCGTGGACAATGCATTGTATGAGGGAAAATTTTTATTTCTGTCCTTCAAGTGAATAAAGACGCTTTTATAAAAATTGTCTTTGTGAAAACGAGAACCGAAGTCCCACCTTCCTATAATCCGTATGTGCCAAACACATTTTAATACATGGTGCTATAAATCTTTAATCGTTGTGTTCAGAGTGTGAATATCATTATCTTCATTGTAATATGTTTTATGAAATGATTTTATGCAAATGAAATATAATAAATGGCTATTCTAATAATTGATTTTTTTTTATTCTTCAATTTATAGAATAAATATTTGATATATACCAGAGACATAAATAACTTATTCATGTCTCCGATATATACGAAATGTAAAAAATATTATCATGCAAGCCTTTTAATAAAAAAAAGAATTTGTTTTTATTTTATCATTTGAAAAAGTGAATATCTTTATGATGTGCATTTGTTATTTGCTGAATATACAGTTCTGACAATGATCAGATGAAATGGGAAGGTTTTTGCAATGAATTAATTTGCAGCAAATTCTATATGTTTCAAACAAAATCATTTTTTTTTTCTCGACATGAAATAAGATAAATACATACATTGAAATATTTGGTATTTCATATATATGAATTTTAACTGTAAAAAAAAAAACCTTATTTTTTTGTAGGAAATTCAATTCAAATGTGTCTAGAATATGTATACCGACTATACATTTTAAGATCAAGATATATATTATAATGAAATGAAATATTACTGTTATCGAATATTAAAATACTTGTCAAAAATATTAAATCATAAAATCAATGATCTATAACAGGCCTGAGAATAAAAATATTTTTTAGTAAGAATCTGGAAAAATAGAAGAGTTCCGTTGGTAAAAAATATGTGAAAGACACACATCTGCAAAATATAAGCCCAAAGTTATCAAAGGGTTGAGGGACTAAACACAGACGGTCTTAAAAATAACAATGGCGAATATATTTGGTTTCTCGATGGCTCTGATGTTGTAAAAATGATCATAAATCTGCAATTGATATACAAAAATCGTGGGATTGTGCCGTTCGCTTTAGCATGTGGGCATAAGGATCTCAAGTTTTGTATAAACTACAGTATGGATTCTCATGAAATCTCCACTAAAAATTCTGATGATGAATAAGGGGTCTTGGGGTATTCGTCATGGAACCCTGTAATATATCAGTGAAGTGTCGCTATATTACCTCAAATGATAAAACACGCCGCGGGAAAACTCCGATTTATTGAAATTTTGATTTTTCGGTTGGTGAACTTTTTGAATCCTGTCTTCATAATAAGATCAGGGCGGTAACATTGTTCATAAAAAGTGAAGTCTCCTATTAAATATTGAATGTAGGCTATAACGTTAAAAAGTTGTAATCTTATTATCCGGGGCTATACTAAAATCAACATTGATTGAAATGATTATTCCGGGTTTTTGGAGAAACTGGATGAATAAACCCAGTGATTGCATTATTTCAAAGGACTAAAGAAAACGCAAAGTATAAATATGAACTCTTCTCTAAGGAAGTTTTATTGATATCTAATTTCAATGAATACTTCCGGAAAGTGAGCACAATAGTTTTCTATTTAGTTCCCTCTGACAAGATTTTTGCCTTCAATTTTTGATTGGACAATTAAAAATCCCGTCTGTTTCATTTGGAACATATAACGGCGCCTTTGAATTGAAGCTTTGCCCTAAAAGTTAGACTTTCAGCCCCCAGAAATTGTCGAGAACCGAGGGATACATCAGTCGTTATTTGTAATTCGAACAGGGTCATCTTTTGCAACAAGCATATCTCTATCTCTCAGAAACCAGTTCCTATTATATTCTGTGCTGTTGACATCAGGCGTCTTTAACTGGTGTTGACCTATATTCCGCACAAATTATACATCTATTGACAAGGTCCTTGATGACTGTGTTTTCCGATCCTATCGTCTAATTACTCTCGTTAACACTTACAGAAGTCAGAATTCGGACAGTGAGCGTCTTGTATTAGCCCTATCAGATTACGATCCATCCCAAGATAGAGCAGACCTCTACTCTTGCTTTTTGCCAAGTGAAATGTTGATACGTCTCTCCGTATTTTTTAAATGATTAAAATTGGGGTGAAAGTACTGATAAGTAAACTTCGATATTACGCATCAAAAGGCTGATACCAGAGGCAGTTGCTTCGTATTTTGTATATTTTGATACTGTTACCCTCTGATGGATGTAATATTGCACTCGGATCTAAGCAAATTAGCATTTTTATGACAAATTGTCTCATTGAATTATTCAAATCCTCTGTGACGAATTCTAGTATTTTGTTTCAAAACACCCCAATGAATACATCAATCAGGTCCCCCTCCGTTCTCTGAGGCATTGAGGGGAATAAATCAGCCAGTGTGGGGTAGTCATTACTCGGGGTACCCGATTCAATTCGTTGTCAGTGACAAATTCTGCAGCCTAGTGATAGATGTGTTTTGGCATGCAACGGGTTTGGCTGATTTCAGGGGGAGAGAGTTCCTTCTCCTTTGTACACTGGGATTGCATTTGTTATTATGTCACCCACACAATTAACCTGTGTTGTGTTTTTTTTTTTAGTTTTTTTTCTGGGGGAGCAGATGTTACAATTACAAAGATTTTCTTTCTCATTCGGTTTATCCCCTTATACATTTTCAGAAATACTACGTATTTATTCAACTCGTTAAGCGAATTCTTTGAGTCTACTAATAAAAGTGCCAAGTCAAAGTTACAGACGTTTAAGGTTTTAATCTTTCTCACTTTTATCGACGTTTTCGCCACCTTCCTCGATTTCTGACGAAAATAAAAATAATACTTGCAGGTGTTGAATAAATAAAGAGAGTGGCATTCTCTGATTGACAATTGGCGTTCAATAGAATTTGTTGTTAAATCTCTTTAAGAGTCAGACACCGCCTAGCCAAATTATTGCGCAACGGAAACTACCTTCACACTTTCCGTTACGTCTTCTAAAAACTTTTAACTCTCAATTGCCGTGTGACATCCACAGAAACTTCAGCAGTGTTACAAATGGTTGTCTACAATCTCTAATGTTTGTTTTCTTAATTAAACGGACCTAATAAGAGAGACACGCTTTTAATTTTCCTCTCGTGAACTGTTTAGAGAGAAAATTTTAATGGATTCTTCAAAGCATGACATCGTAACGCAAGCATTTTGACCCTCGGTAAGATCACTAAACATGAAACGAGAATTAGGTAGCACTTACCCGTTATCTCGAATTGTCAAATCAAGACTTTGGACAACCTTTCGTTGACTGGTTCTCGTGTTATTTGTTGGGCCTGTATTAGCGCTTTTCAGGACCGTTTTGGCGACTTCTTCAACCAAACAATCAAACGTTGGTTTCATTAGCTTAGGTAAAAATGTATGGGCGAAAACTAAACAAAGATATTAAAAAAGATTTAACATGAGGCTACATGGTCTTAGCGAACCTTATAAAAACACAAGTTGACTTTTCATTATATCCTTCAAAACTGTTTTCCAAACATATCTTTGATAAACAACCGGATATCAACACAACAATTGGACGTACACAGAACCATTAGGTTTCATTTATTCTGTTTTATTTCAAAACACTCTAATCCCCAATACTTTAATCTTTCAAAAAACAAGATTTTTGTTTTTGAGATTCACTATACGGTGGAAAAAAATTAATTTTGGATTTAGTAACATACTTATGGCTTTTGTATTTGTTTCATCTCACGTATGGATCGCATTTACAAAAAAGTACGTAAAAAACTAAATTAAAATATATGCATTTTCTTTACGTATGAAAAGAAAACTGAAATGTCATTTTTTTTATTTACATAAACTCTTCTTTTAATTTCATAAAGTATTCGAAATGAAAAAAATTCCGCAATGCTATATCAAAAAACATCATGAGAAAGTGTACGTTTACACTATACCCGTTTAAAATCTTTCAATTGATAAATAACAGGTGTAATTTTTGCAAAAAACAAAACAGAAGACCACTGTTTAAAACCCATTTACTTGTAGGTCTACCAAATCTATTTTACGTGTTATCAATTGAATCAAAGTATTATCAATATCATCTTTGACATTTCATATTAAAATGATTTTCTCCGTAATACAAAGTCTTGAGTTTATCGTCTACCAATCTTAGGACTGATGCTTAACTAATTTTCCGCAATTATCTACCGGGGCATTACTGATTGGAATCTAAAGTGGATTCTATCGTGACGAGATCCATCCTCTTGGGAAACGAAATGCAAGTCACCAGACTTGGGGTCATCTTTGTTTTGATTTGCTTTTTAATTTTCGAATGCACTCCGTAAATTGAATTCATCCAAAAGCTTGATGTATATCTGAAAAAGGTTCTTGTTGATCTTCGAAAACCTAAAACCATTTATCTTGAAAAAAAATTCACCTGAAGATTTAATCGAACAAAGTTTCTTTTTTTTTAATAAGAAATTTTTAACAAGTGTGCATGCCCTATCCTGTTCTATTGGACATTTAACATTGAAGTGCAGTAAACTACCTTTGCACTGACCAGTAATTGTCAATTACAACACAATAATGGCAGGCGGGTGTCGTCGTTTTTGCTCTAATTTTTGCAAAATAAACTAATTTATCACCACTGGATTCTTCTTCTTGAAAAGTTCATGAATACTAATACTAGGGGTGTTCTAAATGGTTCACCTGATAAAATAAGCTTCTTTAAGATCAGACCATCGTTTGGGTGTAAAGTTTCCGGCAAATGGACAATTTCGGACAGTTGACAAATCTGTCACCTGTCGACGTTTCCATGTTAAATGGCGGACTGATCCTTATATTCACGTAGCCTTGGCGACCCTTCGTCCTCTCGCGAGATTTAGTGAGAATCCTTTTGGTTCAGGCCCCGTCTGCTGGCTTCAGTCTGGGCGATAATTCGTTGTAGGAGGAAAGGTGAACTCATAAATCTAGTGTTTTAACAAAAGTTGGACACGCAAAATTGATCCAAAATGCCCATTAAAATTTCAGTCAATATAATTATGAAGGTCAGTGCACAAACGCTAGCTTGTGAGTGAGAAAAAGCAACGGGTTTAATGGATTTAGAGTTCTTCACGGGATTGTCTGTCCCTCAAAGCTAGATCCCCCTTTTCTTTTTGGTATCGGGGGTAGACACATTAACCCCAAATGGAATCTCACAGATGCAGGTAGTTGACCAAATCACTGTGATACATGCATGAAATTTACGAACGTAGTACTCATAATTGTACTTGTACTGTTAACAAAGTTTTATGGATGTGTTAGACTTTTTCCCCAGACTGCTTTGTAAATTTTTAATGGATTATGGTAAATTTCATTCCAATGCAGGTTGCGTTGACAACAATTTTGACATTCATAAAGTTTTTTGTTGTTAAGACTTGTAAGTGAAGATCTTTCATAGTAATGAACAGTTGAGGGGTAAAATTCTCGTTTTTCATTACTAAGTACGTGAGTAGGATCTTGTTGTTTTGTTTGACCAATGTTGGACGGTCACGATTTATTTCCATTATTGGTATGAATTGCTGTATTGTTGATTTGAGAGCCATCCCATTCATCCCTCCCAGCCAAACCAAACAAGAAATCTTCTGTTAGGGTAAACTAGATACCCGGCCACTTTCACAGATGTAATAGCATCGTCATTATTAGGCCTTCAGTGTATTATGTACTCTGTATTTCAGTAAACCTCTGTTCATGGCTAAAACAACATCACCCATCCATGTGGGATTAAAGGTATGTTTTTCTCCGTCTGTGTGCCGTTTATGTCTAATTAGCCCCACAAACCCCGGCTCTGTACCTAAATTTAATTCCTATTTGAGTCGGGATTGGGATTCCATTGACACCTGTTTATTATCTTTTAATTTATTTTCCAGAATACTGGACGGATGAGTTTACAGGATGGTCTACCATTCGTGACCTCTACCTGTTTACCTATATGACACATATATACCACGTGTCCTACCGTTGAAATGAAAATTTACTGACCACGTATACGTGTATCTTTTTTACAAGCATACTAATTTCTCCAGTGGAAAGAAGAGACATTCAACGCAAAACCCATTTTCTCATGATATATGATGCAATTTGGTCATGTCTTGTTTAGGAAGAAAGTTCCAATATGTAAACTGTAGTCTTAACCATATCCAAAACATAACCCTTGTATACACAGCCCCGGAGTTAATATCGCATTCACCGTACAAAACAGCACATACAACATTTCTACGTTTCGACAATTTCATGCGTGTTTAAACATTTATTGGTAATTTTGAGTCACTGACAGGGAGAGCACATCCCTGGGAGTTTTAATATTGTTCAGTAAACATGGACATTTAGGTCTATAGATGAAGCGGACATGCACCCTCCTGACAACTTGAATTGTTGTCCCTCTTTGAAGTAAAGAGTCCTCACTAATAGGACATCAAAATGCTATTTCATTAAGCGTGGCCCTCAGTATCTGCCCGGACTGGGGGTCTCGTCTGGGACAAGTGAGTTCTCATTCTTCTTCGTCTGTGGTCAATATTTGTCTCAGCATGATCTACCCCGAGGTCAGCAACGCGTAAACATATTGACTTGACCATATACTCCCAACCGTGGCCATAGACCGTCTTAAGAACTGGGACAACTAAAGACCCATCGGACTGAAAATATCGATTAGATCCAATTAGACAATTTGCATACAAAATTTTCCTCTGTTCTGGTCAAGCGTTCGGTGCAATTGGTACAGGCTGAACAAATTTAAATTGAGGTTTATGGTCAGTAGATTTCTAATTAATTTAATTTGATTTTCCCCACTTTTAGATTAGTATTGAACTGTTTTTGTGTCCGATGCACATCTGACAACGCAGCCATGGTTTACAGGTGCAAACTACACACCAGAGACATTTTGCCTGCCATTTGCACGCACTGATTAATCAAGCTGAAAGGCTTTTTATTCATGAATTTGACCAACGACAATACTGGGATTTGTTGTATTTTTAGATATTTTGTTCCTGTGTCAATATTGCATGCAGAAAATGTGCATCCCAAAACCTTTTATCCAGATGAAAATTATTGAGTGTGATAAGGAACATAAAGAGAAATGAAACAATGCGATTTACAACCGAAATTACTATATAGAGCTATCATAATTCAATATCCCTTTTGCAGCAATGGCAGACAAAAGGCAAACAATCCACTGTCGCCAAATTGCCATTGCAATATAATTAAGGAAATGGACAAACGAATGTAAAAGTCAACGCGAACACGTATAGCATTACTAGATCTAAGAATTGATGTACTGCCGATCTTGATTTATATCTCTGATACAAAAAAGATATTTCACTTTGCAGAGGTAGAACTTTAAAGTGGCGTATCATTTGGACCGTTTGAAGTAATTTTGTGACTTTTAATTAACGTGGTTTACGACTGCTTTATAAAATTTAATGCGAATTTGTAAATACGTATCGATCTAGACAAGTATTTGACAATCATATACATTTCACCGGGAAGCTATTAAAATATCTAATGAAGATCTAGTCTTTGTATCACTGTAATATCATTTTCGATAATAATAATCTCTCATTGATCATCTGCTCAATTTAACCTCGATCATACATTAAAAGATTCAATCAGTTTTTGAAATGCCGATAAAAAGACATTCAGTTATGAGGATGAAGCGAAAACGAACATTATTAATCAATTATCGAGATATATTATAGTTTGATATAACCATGCAGTTAATTTCAATGTGGTTTTTTGCATTGGACCAAATATATGCATATAATTTCTCTCCACATGTGAAAGTTAGACAACACTGACATCCACATTTGAACAAACACAACCTCAAAAAATTTGTTTGATAAGACTAAAGAAAATCAAAAATGCAATTGCTAACTTCTGTTCACAATATTCTCTTTTTATGTCGCAGATTAAATATTTTGATGTATTTGAATGATAACCCGACTTTTATACAAGATTTCCTTGTTTACGACCTAGGGTAATCTCTCGCACCTGTTTCGGCGTGGAAAGGTTCTGATAAAACAGACCTGGGCCAGGGAGCTCAGTATATAAGGCCTCTGAACTATTAATTAAGACTCAGAATGGTTGATAAATGTTAAATCAATACCGATCACTGTCCAATCATCTATACAGCCCACCAAATCTATGGAATCGCTGTGAAGAATGTGTCATAAAGAACGACTTCTAGAAAGTTGGTGCATTGGATAATAATAATCTAGAAACAGGCATCACTTCTGTGTTGTAATTCGGAAACTACATTAGACGCTCGGAGTGACAATATAATCTTACTCAAACACTAACGCTAATTGTCTGAGATTCTTCATATTTACAAGTTTACTAAACAAGGAAATTCAAGTATCTGCCAATTAAAGAGAAAAAGTCTGCGATCACGACAAGGACCCCCTAATAATCCCCACTTCTACTCATCTTATGGTTTAAAAATCTCTGAAATGCATACTTCACTTAAATCTTTTGTATAATATCTCTATTTTTGAATAAGGCCCTTCATCCGGGCCACCAATGTGTGTTCTTTTGTATCCATTCGCAGATGAAAGAGGGAAAAATTGTATTCGGGTGGATTACGTAAATGACCATTGCGAAGTAGAAAGTAGGGCCAACAATGGACCACTTATAGGAGTTTTTGCATACGTAAGTCGGGGTAAAGGAGATTAAAGACAAGATTTTTAAAGACCTCCAACTATGCAGTCCCTGAAGTCTTGAAAGAAAAATAACCGACTGTACACCGAAATATTGAGACAGATGGCAAACACAGCCTTACCAAAATGTTTGCAGGGATATAAAAATATTTTTAGATCTCAAGTATCACATGAAACCGAATAAAAAATGTAAAAATGTACATAAATATGGGGCAATTTAAAGAGGTTTAGATAATTATACTTTAGAGTAAAGGTGTGCATGTTGAGCAAATTTAAATATGACGGTGAAAGAAAACACGAAATTTCATTGCTCTTGAGTTTTTTAACTCCGAATTTGGGCCCATCGTTATCTCTGACCATAGTCCGAGGATACCAATTAATGTCCCATGGCCTGAAAATGTGTACTAGTTTTCATTTAATCAGGTAATACTATTGGTATCATTTAATATGAATTATAAATCAAATACGGATTTCATTTTTAAAAACGGCTGATCATTTTTAAGATTGGTATATTGGAAATGTTATCATTTATATTGTTTGAGTAGCTTTTTTCATCCAAGATCCAATCCGCTCAATCATGCAATCAGCGGTCGCGAGAGTTCCTGCGAGATTTCCGAGAGATATCCCCTTGTCTGCAATTAAACCCTCTGAAAATATATCCCACCGATCGCAGAAAAACCACAAATATCAATTACTTATCGATTTTAATTCCCTTTTATTGCACTGACCTCGCGGCATTGAATACGTTTTCTTGCCAGGGAGGTTTTAAAAAGATTTCCTGCTGTCGTTTTATTAAAATCTTCTCTTTGCACACTCTCCGAATAACTGATAAAAATGAAATTATTAAAAGATAAAATTCATAAGGGAAATCCTTGACCAGTGACACTGATAACCGCCATTGTAAATTAGCCGCGCATTACTCACATTTCACGTCTTTCCCCCGTTTGATGCCTTTGAGTTGGTCACTGTAAATCATCGCCTTTTGGATTATTGGGGACACATGCCTTGACAGTTGTGCTGTAAACAATCTGAATATTCTAAGATGAACGGTTATATTTCAATGATAAATATTTATTCTTAGTGATGAAATTCAAAACGCATTAACCTATGCCAATGAAGGGGTACGCGGGGATGAGGAGGGGTAGTAAAAATTATATTGTTAGATAGAATGCAGTGTACTTATTCTACATGTAAATAATATTAAGCATATAATATTTTATTGATTTACTATTTTTGTTTTATTTTGTTTTAATTTATTTTGCTGAAAATAATAAAACAAAAGTCTATAAAAACTCAAAACTATCACAACTTTTTATGGCTAAAATGTTTAAATGATTTTTTTCCACGTATTTCCTGTCATTAACATTTGTGCTGCCCCCAATCCGTAGCCGACTGCTGTCTAAAACACTTTATTCCTTTACTTTCTAAGGATCGGGTTCCATTTAGTAAAACAAACATGTATAAGCCATTATTGGAAAATACATTTACACTATTGAAGCTCGCTGAAGATAGCTCCACAGCCATGACTGATCACGAAATTTTTGTTTATTAGCTTAAATGGAGTCATCTCTAAGAAACCTTAATATGGCGCCATAAAAAGTACAGTCACTTTTACAATAACACATTCAAGCCGTTGCTTTGTCTAAAAATTAGCTTTGGGGAAAGTCGGTGTCCTCAGAGAATTTGTAATTAAGAAGATCAGCGTAATGTAGAGATCTTTCCGTTGTTGGTGTTTAATAGTAAGGAATTGAATTGATTAATTTTTACTCTTTTAAATTGTATTCCCAGTGCGCCGTTCGCTGGGTGCATACACTTATTTATTTTTTATAAAACGGAAGTATTAAACCCACTCTTGTGTCCCTAGTCTCGTATTTTGTCTTAAACCTGGCCAATCTCTTTTCCCTAGGAAACGTGCTATTTCAATATTTCAAAGACAAAAGTTGACTGTTTCTTTGAAAGCAACAGTGCAAAAGATACTTTTCTTAGATAATTAGGTTTTATCCTCCCTTTGCATGAAATGCTTTCTTTTCAACTGTGGTATGCTTAAATTATTTAGAGTAAAATCTCGGCAGGTTTCGGGTAGACTTTCGTGTGTAACATGTGAACTCGGTTCGGAGGGCTATAACCATCCATAATCTGTTCTTTATTCAGTGCGGTACTCGTAAAAATAAATATCAAAAAGGGGCGATTTCTTAAGAAGCTGAAAGTGAAGACATGTACAAAAGACAAACAGACACAAATAGACACTGGTAATGGCGCTTCCTACTGTTTAAGATACAAGTTAAACAAGTATCAAAGTATCATCAAATAGTTTATTATTTAGTCATAAAGCAACCGTATAGCCTCTAATGCGATTCCATACAAAGGGCTGGAGAAATAAAAGTTTGAAAGGAAACATTTGATCATATTTTACATCTATAATTTATTTTTTCTCATTGTAGCATGGCAGATGTAAAATCGGCCCTTACATTTATCTCTTTTTATAGAATTCGGACAAGATTAGATGAAGGACAAGGATATTATCTATGGTTATTGGTGTATGGTTAACAGCACTTAATAGATTTTCTTTGTATGTTGATGAATGGGTGTAATATATCCATTATTGTAAACTTTTCCTTTTGATTTCAATGGATAAAGAGATTCCGTTTTGATTGGAGACAGTGGATGATGTTTGACCATCTGCAGGTACCTTTAATAAAGATAGTGATATTTTACGAGAGAGAGAGAGAGAGAGAGAGAGAGAGAGAGAGAGAGAGAGAGAGAGAGAGAGAGAGAGAGAGAGAGATATTTTAATTTGTAGCAAGATATTTTCTTATGAGTAATTTTAAAATAATTTTTATGCGTGATTACAATCAACAAAATAAAATCCTTACAAAGATTTAATTTGAAACCAAATGTTTAATATTCAACAATAAAATGGTCTACAAACTTTGCAAAAGTCGCAAAAATTGGGAAAGGAAGGTGAAATCAAATAAAATTCAAATAAAAATCAGAGTTTGCGGTGACTAGCTTGTGTGTATAGAAAAATCAAGTAAAATTCTACAAAACGTTTTGGCCAAGCTGTCAAATTTTATAACCCTGGAAATAAAACTTGTGGGCATATCAAAGTTAGATCTAAATCAGATCGTTTTCGGTTGGAATACTTAATGAAGATGGGTGACAATGAAGAAGGTCAAAGTATAAAAGCTTTAAATAACTCTCTTTTTCAATTTATGCCTAGTCCATTTTATTTTTGTGGCTTTATTATAGTTTGATTCTAGGTTTGGCAGATGTAATGGCTGGTAATGAAAAGTGTGACTAGTGTAAGATTTAAATCGGCATTGAGATGTCCTTTTGTGGGATTTTTAATGGTTTGAAGTCGGAAGCCTACGTGAAACGCCCCCTTTTACATACTTATATCGAAGTATCAGATGCTATATAACGTTTTCATCTATCTGAGCAGGTCTTCGGTTTTTTCAATTATCTCCCCACAATGGATGTATAGGATATCTTAATTATCCCCCAGAAATACCACTAATGGTAAACTAAGTCTTATGTTATAACATTCGAGTAGGATAACACATTTCGGCATTTATTCACTTTTTTATCTAAACATACAAAGCATGAAAATTGCATCAAGCTCCATATAGAATTACTCCATAAAATACATAATTTTACACCTGACCTGTCTTTAATTAGCAATGAACGGATAATGAGGTCATTTTTAATTGCCACTTTCACTCATTTAGCGAAGAGTAAACGCTTAAATGTCATAATTAATTATTTACAGTCCCTGGCCGACATAAACATTAGTGGCCAAGTTTACATGTGTTATCTGTTTCATTGACATCTCTAAAGTTGCCTTCTCCCTGTCCTCTAACAAAGTTGTCTGGCCCCAGAACACGGTAAAACAAGTTCTCCAACTCCATATATCACATGTTATTTAGTGTCGCCTTTTTTTTTGGCTGTTGGCTGTTTTAACCAAAGAAGAAATCCGTTTTGGTCCGTCACCATCATTTATTTACACTTTCCTTCTACCGACCCCCCGTCTGACACATTCTAGTTTTTCATTTATAATTTTCTTTCTCTATTTTCTCCCTTTTTTTCTTTCTGTAATCTAAAAACATGATATCATCATTTATGAAAGTATTTTGTACTTCTTTGTCTGATACGGAAAATAGACTCTATTCCTTCAGGGAATAACACAGTTATTTAAGAAATACGAAATCAGATAGAATTGTGATTTTAACTAAAAATAAATTAAATAAAATGACTCAAATATCCGTCACAAACAAGGTCTCCACAAAAGTGTCATGTGTATGTTTTCGGGATGGGCTCATGCCACCTATATATTTGTCAATTATTAAAGAAATACTCTTTTCAAAACTTTGACAGTCATCTGAAGTGCAACAGGAAACTTTGCCCCGCAGGATTAAAAATACTTTATATAATGCACATAATGAAGACATCTATTACCTAAATTCAATCTTGGTCCTTTAATTTTTCGTTTAATTGAAGTGGCAATTCTTTTCTTCATTTTATTCAGCGAACAAACATGTTTTGATATTCAAATTGCTTAATATCGTTCAGAGTTTGTCAAAATCAGATATACATTGTATACAATTTTTGAAACCGATTTAAAAGCAACAACAAAAAATACATCTTCTCTTAAAAATTGTTTTTAACTTTAAACATATCTAAAAAAGTATTAATTTTTTTTTAATAATTTTTGTAAATTTTAATCAGTATACATTTTATCAATTTACGTAAATGCTTGTATTTGTAGAATTTTTATATTGAAGATTTAAAGAAATAAGATAATCAGCAAAATACAATGCGTACTAATGAATTCGGTGCAACGCTTTTACATACAGTGTATCTTTAATAAAATAGTATTAAATTTTGTATAAGTGATACTTAATTTTTAAGGTACCTGATGACCTTACAAATAATTTTACCCAAAGATATTCTTAAAAAAAATATATAAATATGAGTATGTTTACCATCAATATATCTTAACTGTTATGTGTACCAGAGATAACTTGATTAAATAAACAAATCACAAATAAAGTGTAAAATCGATTGAAAACACTTGTGTAACAAGAGAAAACAAACCAGATAACAACAAAAGAGTTCCGATTTTATGTTTAATGTTGAAAAAAGAAAATAACAATAAAACAGAGTATTCTTTGGTATCAAGTCCTTTTTTGGCACATTCTTCAGTTGGAACACACGAGTATAAATTGACTGAAAAAAGCAAACAGCGGTTTTTTATTCTCAAAGCAAATAAATCGTTTTCACTTTGCTGTAACACGTCCGTGTTGTGAAAACAATCCATTCTTTATTCTGTACTGTCTCCTCGCATTCAGACCTCGGATCCTTTCTTACACATTCGTCTACTCGTTTGTTTGAAGTGGAATTAAGTCGCGTTTTTATAAAACTGCGATATTTCTCACCTTTTATCACTCGTCCCGTTTGATCAAGTCGCTTTTTATTAATTGCAAAACGAAAGCGTCCAGACACAGATTCATTCTCCCCTCAAACACTTTTCTTCTCTCTAATGACTAATTAGTTATTCACTTTGATTCCTGAGCTTCTGCTCAAACAATGCATCTGTTGCTTGGTTGAATGACCTCTTTAATTTCCTCTTCCGGGTCAAGCACATAGCTACCAGATGTGGTGGTACTATCATCATTCCCCGTATTGTTGTAGGGAACTAATCCGTGTGAATACGAATTGTCTAAATTTGGATATGCACTACTATTATACGATAAGTCTAAATTGAAGAAATCCCTTGGTCTGCCTATTTGTGTCTGGGGTTTGTCTCGGTCATGGAGGGGTAAATGTGATCGGAAGTCTCTGTTGCTTCGTGTTGATCTGTTCTCATGGTCTGGAAAGAAAAACGCATTTTGTCGTCATCATCATCATCATGATTGCTTTATTGCAATCTGACAGTAGTTCTCGGGGATTATTTAAAAGCAATTAATATATACGTTTTGACAAGTATATTTAATTTTTCATACGATTTTATAGCTGCAGATCTGTAGCTCTCTGGTTGAAAAAATTCGGATAGACAAACCAGAGAGCTACAGTTCCAAGCGTTGTAAAAACCTCCGATTTACGCCGCCGTTTTTGTGTCGCTCGCTTCGGGAATTATATCCGACTTTAAAAGCATTCAACCGCCTAAAAAATTGGATTTTTTAATTAAACATATAGTTTACCCTAACTCTGCTAACTTTGTTTTCCTTTCAATGGTTCAAAATGGCCATCCTTCGCCTTGGAATGTCATCGTTTTAAAAAACTCGCCTTATGACAACCATGTTTACCTAGTAGCGAGATCTCGGGTGCGTCGATTTACCCAAATGGACCCAAATGAACTCAAATGGCGATTAAAGTGGAAAACAATTATAATAAAATCCTTATTACTAATATTATCACTTGTTTTAGTCATTTCATGGGGTTGTTAGCCGTTATTAAAAAAAATAAAGACCCAAATGGCGATTCAAGCGGAAAACAATTGTAATAAAATCCTCATAATTTAGGGAAATTTGGAAAAATAAAAGCCGAAGGTCCAAAACAATAATTAAAATTATTTCAGTATATCTTTAAAAATTGTTTTTGAAAAATAAAGATAAGCATTTTATCTCGATTTGTAAAAGTATATAATGTATGTAATTACATGTATATTCAAATAATATAAATATATATATTATATAAAAATAAAACAACTTTTTAAAATAATTTTAATTATTGTTATGGACCTTCGGCTTTTATTTTTCCAAATTTCCCTAAATAATGAGGATTTTATTATAGCCTAATTGTTTTCCGCTTGAATTTGGGTCCATTTGGGTCCATTTGGGTAAATCGACGCACCCGAGATCTCGCTACTAGGTAAACATGGTTGTCATTTGGCGAGTTTTTTTAAACGATGACATTCCAAGGCAGAGGATGGCCGTTGTGAACCATTGAAAGGAAAACAAAGTTAGCAGAGTTAGGGTAAACTATATGTTTAATTAATAAATCCAATTTTTTAGGCGGTTGAATGCTTTTAAAGTCGGATATAATTCCCGAAGCGAGCGACACAAAAACGGCGGCGTAAATCGGAGGTTTTTACAACGCTTGGAACTGTAGCTCTCTGGTTTGTCTATCCGAATTTTTTCAACCAGAGAGCTACAGATCTGCAGCTAACGATTTTAATGATTTGCAACAAAACCAAATTTAAAACACCGATTTTAATAATTAAAAAAGACTATTCAAATACAACAAAATAAATATTTACCGAAATCTAAAGAGCTAGGGAACATGGAACTGTTGTTCATGTCGTCACTTCCGCCTCTCCCACTGTCGCTAGTTGCTGTGTCTGCGGAGTGGTTGCTATTGGTATCGCCATCTTGGTTGACATAATGTGGTGCCTATTGAAATTGAATTCGGATGTTTCAATCATGAATTTTAAATCAACATGGGTCTATTTCAGACGCATAAAATATAATTTCTTTCAACAAAAAATAAGAACAATTTCAAAAGTAGAATACCTTTTGAGCATTTGGATTGTGTCTTCGTTGTCTATCGTATACTTCATTGTGATATCGAGGCTGGTAGTTCAGACGACTGGAACCACCTCCTGCTACCTAAGAATAGAAATGTTAAAATATTTTATACCAAGATCATTTTTTAGTCTACAGTTTTTTAGGAGAGTAAATATTTTATCTCTTCAGATAAAATCTTCAATAAAAGTGAGGTCCTCATGTTGCATTTTTTTATCACATCTAATAACATGTGTCAGAGAGTGCAGCCATACCAACTTTGTAAGTTTGAGGTCAGGTACAGCTGGAAAAGATGTTCGCAGCTAAGATTATCGCCAAAGTACACAAAAACAGATGTTTAAAAGAAATGAATTTTATGTGATATAATTGAAGGGTTAGAGAATTCTATAGATGTAGTTTGCACCAAACGGTGTCGAAGTTATTGTAATTACAGCGTTCAACTCGACCGTGAAATATGTCGTGCGACCACCAATTTATTAAAACTCTTAAAAGTTCTTCGAGTTCGCAACTTTTGAATCACTAGCCAAGCGTTTATGATGCAGGCGCGATATGTGCAGGAAAACGACAATTTCAAATTCATCAATCAGATGTAGAGATTGGCCGACTGGTCACCTCTCAAAAATTGTGTCAGAATCATCTGCTGATGACACGACGGCAGCGATTGGCAGGTTCCGGACAGGAGCCATCAATAAACATGACAGATTGTTTAAACGACACAGATATATTTCATATTTCAATGATCGATTTGGTGATCTGAATACGATGGACGCAAGATTTAACTCTGAACGTTCATCGGGGCATGGGTTTCTTGACACTTGCACATGCCGGTGACCAGTACAAAGTTATTTTCGGTTACTTTAGTCCGGTAAATGAAAACAGGCTTTAAAATGGAACATCCAATTATATCACTAGTTCTTGATCTCTTTATATAACCTGTCAATGATTTGAGACGATGTTTGATTTATTCACTGTCCAACAATAGCAAAACAAAATGACAGTCTGAATAAGTATAGGAAAAATATGCATACATATGGCTAGCATTTTTCGAATTTGAAAAGTTATTTAAAACTATTTCTTAATTTTTTTATTTACACATTTTAAAAGTTACTTGAAAAATTATGTTTTGAAAGGTTTAAACACATAATAAGTTATTCCATTTGGGGGGTTGGAGGATTTTTCAATTAGTGTTGGATAAACTACCGGTGATATATTTCCCCTTTCTATTAATTTGCGCGGTAGAAAATCGCCAGTAGGTCCACAGCAATCTAGCGAGCGACTATGGTCGTACAAACAGCCGTGGGACACGAGAATCTAACATTACGTGGATCTTGTTCATTCTCCGACCAAAGACTGTCACGAAGCTGTTTCCCTCCTAGAGGCTAACTTCTTGTCAAAGCAGCTTGGTACAAAAGGCTGCCCATCTACTCTAATATAAAGATACATAGCGTTGCTCAAACAAACGTAAATACCCGCTGTTCGCCGGGTGTTGCAAAGCACCGAAAGATACGTTGAGCAAGGTTGAACTAAATGCCTGGAAAGTGTTTTCACCGAGAACCTGCTGTTAAGGGGTGTTAGGGCATTTTAGGTCTTTTGTCCCTGGTTATAATGGGGGTTTATAGGATTTATGTAATTATGCGGTTTTGGACAAAACTTACAATATGGCGCACTCAGTTTTATCTTTTTATTCATCAACTACACGATTGACCACCCTCTTCGAATCAAACACAGGACCGGATTGTTTCGGATCATATGAGACTAAAACTACCCTAAAATACTTCTCTCCATACCAGAAAGGAGAAGGGACAAGCATTCCAATCTCTTTTCTTAACTTTTATACCCAATTATATCTCTGAAATTTATGTTTGATGATCCCTTCAAATCTCTGGATTTGTCAACAGCAATTGCACGGTCAGCTAGTTTTTAATGTGAAATCTCCTGTACAGATTTATCTTATCAGTTTAAATCACGGGCACGCTTAGCCTCTAATTGAATTTTACAATATCTTGTTTTATTCTTTCTGTGACACGGTCAAACTGACCAAGGGCTACATAGGTAGGATTTATGGCCATTTTATGACAAATCTAGGTTTTCAATGAACCTGGGCATCATAAATTTGTGAGGCAGAAAATGATTTCATTACGCCCCTATTCAGTATGTAAATTACACTGGATTTTGACTGATTTATGACGCTACTTTGATCCAACAAGGAGTGTTTCCCCTGGAATAATTGTTTTTCTATTATGAATACCAATGATATTAAAACAATCGTATTTTCAATATCGGTTTACGCTTTGTTAAGCAACAGCTTTAAGCAAAGTTGTTCAGATAGAAATGATTGACATTTATGGCAGATTTATTTTGAAATCTTTACCGATATTACTAAAATGTGAAATGTTTAGGATTTTCTGTATACGAGTTAAACCAGCTGGATTAAAACTTTAGACAATTAATATTAGCTCACCTGGTCAGACAGGGCAGAATAAAGTTGATTTGAAGTCACGTGAGTCACCACTTTCGCTGAATCCGGGTCATCTACCGAAAAACTGACTTTTTTCCTGGGTTCGAACCCCTGGTTGACTTCACACTCATTGTGTGACTGTTGATACTTGAGCTTCATGCGATCTGCACGTTTTATTAAACAAATTGTCAAAATGATTACTACTGCTATAACACCAGTCACACAGGTTATGGCTATGGCGATGAGATAAAACTTGTGTTCCTCCTCCACGGGGGAAATCTGGGCCCCATCCAGGGGTAGGTTAGTGACAGTAATGGTCAAAAAGGCCTCTGAGATTTTAGGAGGGGTGCCCTTGTCTTGAGCGTAAACTAGCATTGTATAAGAACCAATATCAACAGTCGCAAGAGTTCTGGTTAAAATCAATCTTCCAGAGAGGGTATTCAGTTGAAAAAGTTGTGATAAGTTTTTATTTGGGGTAAGGTAAGTCACTTTAGAGTTAAGTCCTTCATCTGCATCTGTTGTCTTCAGCTGCGCTATGACCTGGTTTGGTTGAGTTTGGTAAGAAATGGTGACCGTATTATTATGTGCTGAAGGGAAAATAAAAACTGGAGCATTGTCGTTCATGTCTAAGACCTGAACGGTGACATTGGCCCGCGTGGTTTGGGGTGGGACACCGTGGTCCTTTGCAACCACCTCAAACATATACGTAGAACGATTCTCTCTATCCAAACTATTCATGGCAATTATCGAGCCATTGGAGAACACTTCAAACGGTAGGCCTGGCTTTGAGCAAGGATCTATGGAAAATGATACTCGATTATTTTCCCCACTGTCACTGTCATGTACCAACAATACCCCAACCGTCACATTACGTCCAAAGTTTTCAGGCACATTAAAATCCAAATTATCGTTTACAAATTCCGGGGCGTTGTCATTCAGATCCGCCACCTGGACGATCACTTCCGCCGACCCAGTTTTGGGATCCGCCCCTTGGTCCACTGCGTACACCGTCAGTCTGAATTCGTCTAGTTTTTCTCTGTCCATTCGAAAATACGCTTTGATAAGCCCAGTCTCAGGATTAATTTGAAAGTTCTGATCGGATGATGGTAAACTGTATTGGATTTTTGAATTTACACCAAAGTCCTTGTCAGATGCCGACACTTGTACGATTTCATCTCCAATTTCATTATTTTCAGTCTTTTGAACTTTGTACACTTGTTGGTTGAAAGTTGGTTTATTGTCATTTTCGTCGCTCAGACGTACATTGAAAGTGGCGGATGCATTCAATTTAGGGTGGCCTTCGTCCTCGCAACGAACGGTAACTCTGTACACTGAAAGAACCTCTCTGTCCAAAGGTTGCACCACTACAACTTTATACTCCACTTTGTAATTACTAGTTTGTCGTAATTTTTGTACTGTAAAAGCAATGTCATCAACAGAACAGTTCACTCGTCCATTGTATCCCGTATCGGGATCAAAAACCGTAATATGTGCAACAGGTGCCCCTGGTTTTGCGTTTTCCGAAATTTCTGCGTCTGCACTGTTGGACAGAGGATCCACGGTAATCTGGGGCGGATTGTTGTGGGTATCGTTCACATTTACCGTTACCTGGGTCTGGGAGATTCTGGGCTGTTTGGCGCTATCGCTGGCTTCAATGATTATCTTATAGCTCTCTCCTGGCTCATAAATCAGGGATTCTTTTAAAAGCAGACGTCCCGTGAAGCGCTCAATCCCAAACAGAGCTTGGATGCGAGCATCTTGGCGTTCACTGATGCTGAAAACCACCAGAGAGTTGTTTCCCTTGTCTGCGTCAGTGGCCCGGATGATGGTGATGGTGGAGTTAATGGCGGCCTCTTCATCTATGGTTACATTGAGGTTAGAGGTCAGGAAGACTGGAGAATTGTCGTTGATGTCGGTGACGTACACGTTAACGTTCAGGGCGCCAGACTTCGGAGGGTTTCCACCATCTTGGGCTAAAACCTGCATTAGAAGACAAGATCTTAACAGAATACCAATCTGTTAAAAAAAATATATATCAAATTATTCGATTCCAACTGTCGTGGTGTAAAATTTGGAATTTACCTGGTGGAAGTAAATACAAAATTTACATAGAACAATTTCTAGAAATTTATCAATGTTTATTGTGAACAGTTCTTTCGTAGATAAATGTATTATAAATTTTCTATTTATCAAAACAATATCAAGAAACGTAATTTGCAGTTCGAAAGGTTTTTCAGCTTTCAATATCAAAACGATTCCGAGTTACTGAATGTACATGTAGATATCAGTACACCGTATATAAATTATTCGTTAAAAAATTAAAGGTGTACAAATTCTGAGAGTGCATGCAAGCTTTTTCCTTTTTCTGTATTCTGTATATAATTAATTTAGTATAAAAAATAAAAGAATACAAATATTGACAGTGCGTGCACGAATAAAGTATAGTGCTGGTGGTCCATTTTAAGCATTTAGCATGCTACAATTTTTCAGACAAGTTCAATTATCATAATTATGATGAATTGCCTTTCAAGAAATCTTTAAATGTCATTTGGAACTATTGAGCATAAAATGTACATTTGATTATATTTTTCGGGCTTGAAAGTTTACGTAGTAGTGACAAATTATATATAAAGAGGTTTTTTTCTGAAAGTAATTCATTATACATGTACATGTATATAAACTAAATTAAATATAATGTAATTACTTTACTGAAAATCGGATATGAAACTAAAAAATTTTAAAATGAACTGCACGCTCTTTTCACTATTATAATCATATCATAAATACTAAGGAATGCCAATTTTAATGGAAACAGAAACGTGTAAGTGATTTCATTTGAATGAGTAAGAAATGGGTCAGAATGTAGATGAGAGCGTAGATAGTACCTGTGTATATATGTGTCATGTTTATGTTACCTGAATGAGGTAATACTCTCTATCCTCTCGATTAAGACTCTGCCTAAGCACCAACTTCACAATGGAGCTCCCATCCACGTTCTTTTGAAAATGGACCTCGAACGGCCCATCACTAGGGGAGATGACATAATTTTGAACAGAGTACGACCCAGTATCAGCGTCAATGGCGCCCTCAATTTGCACGGACGTTCCCACGGACGAACCCTCCGATAGCTCCACGTCGATGGATCCCCTGGAGAATGTCGGATTGTTATCATTGATGTCCAGTATATGAAGGTTGAGCTGGATTTTCTGGTAGAAGTTCCCGGTGGACCTTGCGATGACGTCAACTCTAAGGATGCAGCTGACTTCAAACTTACACACAGTCTCCCTGTCTATCTGTTTGGCTGTGTACAAGGTAGCCTCTTTCTCGTGGATGGAAAACAGCTCTGCGTACGGGTTAGACTGAGACAGGAAGCGATATTCCATGGATAGTAAGTCTTCCGGCTGGGCCAGTTGAGAAATATTAGCATCCTGAGCTACATTGCCAATATATGTATTTGGTGCTTTTTCTTCGGGTAGACTATATTCAACGATTTGTCCGAAAATTAAATGCAAAGGAAAAAACACAGCTAGCATCCACGACTTCATCTTTAAAAATAACACATGCACTCCGATTCCAAATAGCCAGTTTGTTTGCAAGTCCTCGGAAAGTATTAAATATTTTATTTGAAAAATGATATCTTCATTGTAACATGTGTTAAAGTCCTGCTACCTCCAAACACAGAGAAATGACAAAGTTCAATATTGACTTTTGGAACCGAATTCAGGGATAAATGTCTCATCGAATACTGATCTTTTTCACACAAACTTCTATACAAACATCTCCAATCAGGTGTTTTATATTCACTACAAGTTAACTTCCACGATACAATATTTTCCTTTCACACCTGAATAGATTCAATACGATTACTCCTCCCACTTATTCGAGTCAGCCAATCAAAAGCCATGTTTCAATCTGCCTCGGAAGTCATATCTTTGCATAGGACATCATTAGTAATTCGGTCTATTCAAGCGAATATAACCTTGGGGTATCTACTTTATATCTTGTCTTGAACTTATTCATAGATTTATCCTGATTAAAACCTCCCTAAATTGAATATCACAAGATTATTGAAATAGCTACTCGCTCGATTGCGTCCATATTCTCAATAATCTATTGATTTAATTGTTCTTTTGAAGTGTAAAATGCAATGCACTATGTATTTGAAAAGTGACTGGCTTTCTCAAGTCTGCACACAAAAAAGATTGGGTTTTTATTGGAAATAAAGCATAGCCCCCGATAACCCCCAACATAAACAATTATTACACTGTATTGAAATAAAATTTATTTTGTAGCCTATTGAAATATTTGATTTCTTCTCCAAAATGATATTGAAGGGTCCTTCATGAGATCATTTACTCAAATACTCATCCTCTCTAAGGAGCCCTGATTGCCAAGAGAAGTCGTTTCGTCTAAAAGGACCCCTCGCCCTAAATCAAGGACTTTGCATTCTCAAACAAGGATCTAAAAGACTTTCTTAACCCCCAGCTTTATCAATTCCTTGGCGGTGGTTCCAGTTTGTCGATAGTCAAAATGGCGAGGGTCTTGTTAGTTCAAAATTATTACATGCACTAATTGGTTCTTAAATTCGGATGCAGCATTTTTTAATTAATAACCAGGGGTTTAATTAAACACTATCCTTTGAAAAGGATGCGTGGAAGTCAGTCGATTTGCTTCTCGAGTATTTGCCATACCAACGGGGTTACCCAAACATCGGACCATTTTGAGTGATGAGTAGAGGGTATTGATCAGTTTGACAGTTTTTTATGTGAAAAAGTACATGAGAATTATTCAATATCCCACCCAATATCTGCATCCGTCTGCAACGAGGATAAAACAGGTGCGGGGCTCGTATTTCTTGTTTTGGTGTGTCCACAAATAGTTTGTTATAGGGCAAAAAAAAGACCTTAAACCTGCGCAGCCAGCTAATTTATTTCTGTAAGCCCACCGAATTTATTCAATTAGAACACGCATATCAATTAGTATTCATGTTTTTAAAATATGATAATTTTTATTCGAACATCAAAGACAATACTGTCCCTCCCGGCTATGAGGTTAAAATAGAAATGTGAAAACAAAGACTGGCGAATATTTAGCCCGTTATTAACAAGAACTCAAATCTGCATGAGCTATGTACGATTGAACCCTGAAGATAGAAGGTGGTACCATTTACCGTAATCAGAAAATCGATTCTGATCCTGTTGATAAAGAGATAATTATAATCGTGTTGAACAAGAATATTGCCCGCTTCTAGTTTTATATCTCTTAATTTACAAACCTGCAAATCAACCTGCATCTTGTTTGTGCACCGTTTATCATTGTTCTTTCGGCGCGGCTTTGTACCGATTTTTCTTTTGAAAACCAATTATCTTTATACTGTGGAAACAAAATTGTAAGAGTTGGCCAGGTTTTGTTTATTTTTATTATAATTTCATAGATAGTCATACTATAAGTCTAATTGTCAATAATGGATGATTTGACCAGATTGTTATAATTTTATTTGATGGGAAAAAATGTCAGAAAAAGGAGCATAATATTTAATCCCTACATGTATTAAATATCGCCCTATTTCTCTTTCTATACCCCTCCACCAATTAATATCTTTGAGCAACCTTAGTCAACTGATATTCTTACAATCTTATTTTGTTTTTAAAAAGCAGGTACCATATCTCAAGCCACAAGTAATTTGTCTCAGGAAATGGAAATGGAAATTAATAATGTCACATCAATTATAGTTTTAATAATAAGGAAGAATCTTAAAAGAAAAATATTGAGCCAATTTCACAGATAATTAAATTAATCATCGCCATTCTAACTAATGAGCATGCGTTTGTATGGACAAATCGAGAATTTCGTGATTTCAAATTCACTTTCGCAGACATTAAGCGGTCCTTATATGGAAGAGACTCCCATAGGAGGGTAAGGCGACTCCTGGAAAAGAGTTAATTAAGAGCGTGCTTCATTAATTTCTCATTGCAGTCCACTAATCCGGCCAGTCTTTCTGGTTGTCAGTAATTGCATTGATTTCTTCCTCTGTATATTCAGTTTTTGGACGTTTCCGCCTAAGTGCTTGACCCCGGGTCGCAGAAATTATTCACGACAAAAATTACCCGCTTTGCTAGGCCTCTAAAGCAGACGACTTAATCTCTTGGGGGTTGAATTGAAATTTTCCCTAAATTCAATATAGAGTCAAATTTATAGAACTCGACACTAAGCAGTTTATAATTTATAAGCATATTTGGTCGTGCTATAGAAGATCGCTCGGAAGTTGAAAAGATTGACAGAGGGAAACCGATTTGATCACTGGCCGTCACTAATTTATAGGGACATGTCTACGAGACAAATCGCTCACAAGGAGAGGAACTACTTTTTTTTTTAAATATGTCAGCAAATAGAGAAGTCGAACGTTCACAAAAAGCGTGGTTTCTGCTGAAAGTTGAGGTCGTGTTAATGAAACTTGAATTTTTGCCTCTGGATCAAATAATACTGCATGATTCATTTGTCTTATATTTCTATCATTATATCATAGACGCAAATCTTTGCGCAACAAATAATAACTGTATTTGCTTTGTATCAAAGGGATCAAAATTTAACAAAACCTCATATGATTGATCTGTGCATGGCTATGTCACAGTACTATCATCCGCGGGATAAACTTAATGTGCTAACATGAAGAAAGATTACTTCTGTTGGTATTTGAATGGATTTATATTATGTAAAATAAAGAATTTTAGTATCAAACACCGCATACATAAAACGTCATTTTATATAAAGCTATCAGATCTGTGAGTTTGAACAAACGGTACAAATATTGTTTAAGTTTCGTTGTAATGTTTTTGTTTAAGAAATTTTAAAAAAAATGTCTGTTCAACGATGCGAGCGGTCACTTTGTAATACAGATGCTAAAATCAGTAAAAGGAGAATAAGTCGAAGATCATCTTTCGGGCACTAAAACAGATTTGTATTCCCGTTCTATGAATTTTAAGGGAGATCCTTGGGACTATTTTTGTCTAAGGACATAAACGCGGGACTTCAAATTAGCTTAAGGTTAATAAAACCCCTCAGGTGCTGCTACAGATGTTCTCGCACAGTGGACTATTTTTACCGCCTCCCTATGCTGGTGATGGCTGTAATTTGGGGGTTATTCATTCAATATCAGGTGTAAATGTATCCGGAATGCGAGTCTTCGTTTCTGCTTCATCACAGAGAATTTCCGTTTTATGAAAAAATTCTTTGAAATATAAGAAGGAAATTATTACTTCTGTATTTTGGTAAACAATCAATGTTAGAGAGAGTCACCTTTCATGAGGACCTTATTGTTACCCTATCAATGACGTGCACAGGGCGCCTATTCTCGGTAGTTATTGGTCAAAAATCTTTTTTAAGGACGTGTTGTAGATTGCAAATTTTAAATTTACTGGATAGCTATTGATGCAAAATTTAGAATGTGATAAGATTTCATTCACACGCACACACCCGTAAATGAAAGTTGGCAACTTTACCGTTTATATTAATGCCATTCCACATACTAGTATCAAGTATTTTTAAATTATCTATAAGGCTCTCTCTCTCTCTCTCTCTCTCTCTCTCTCTCTCTCTCTCTCTCTCTCTCTCTCTCTCTCTGTTCCAAGGGCTTTAACAATTAACTAACTATTATAAGACAAAGTGATTCGAGTTATCTTCCTTTGTTATTGATGGTGAACTATATATCATTTATATCACCATAATTCTATGTACATGAGGATTTAAATGGACGCCTGTACGTATGTTTTGTACTTTTATTGTTTTTTACAATGTCGAAAAAATGTATATATAATGTACACTATACTCACTCCTTTCCATGTGGCCAACTACATGTACATACAAAGTATTTGCAGAGGACGGTCTCCGCCGTCACCAAATTCGAAGTTTTTACCTATTTTAGTTGAGGGTTGGGTTTGATAATTTTAAAATATTGGTGACGGCGGGGCCAGATGCTTTTATAAATTATTTACAGCTGCTCTTATGTTGAGTGAAAGAACGTTGGCTTGCTCAACATGTTGTAACAACAGCGGAAATATGTATCGTTTTAGAATTACTAAACTTTTTTATATTGTAATGAATGTTGTCAGAATAGGACTGATATGGCAAGTTTAAAAAAGTTGTAAACGAATTATCAAAAGTATACGCAAGAACATGTAAATAGTTCATACTGTTATTATCAGGCACGTAGCATCGTTTTTGAAAGTGGGGGGGGGGGGGGGCAGGCTCATCCAAAAAATCGTGACAAGCAAAAAAAAAAAAAAAAAGTTTTAACTTTCCCAAAATCTTCAAAATCCTAATCCGTGGGGGGGGGGGGGGGGGGGGGGCTTACTATCTAACTTCAGTTTCACTCCTCATTTCCTTTTTTTCATATCAATTTTTTACATACCCCCCAAAAAGTGGGGGGGGGGGGCAACTCCATGATAATTCCATTTTTTATATGTAAATTTTAAAAAAGTGCCTGATTATAACATACAAGCACCTAATAAATGATTAGCTCGTAGCTAAAAGAAAAGTTCTTTGGATACTTTTTTAAAGATACTTCACTACACCTAGACTTTTTAAGAATTTTTTTTTTTTATTTATTATTTTTTTTAGACTTTTTACTTTTTAAGACACACGTTACAACATGGCGACTTAAATGTTTTGTTAAACTGTTTATATCGTTCAATTGGGTTGTATATCGTCGTAGCTCAGTGGTTAAAGTATTGGGCTTCTGAACCGTAGATCATGAGTTTGTATCCGACTGGGGCTTTTGTTCATGTTTACTGAATTAAATTTTCGAAAATGTAATTTTTCATCCAAAGTTGCAAATTTTTTACCTCTTTGACTTAAATACTTCTTATTCATTATGATATCTATCATAATCAAGTAATTTTCTGTTGATTTGAGAAAATAGATCTATTTCAAGGTGTAATGAGCCACCTCAACTAATAACACACACGGAAGAGTGGTATGCAAAGAGGGATAACTCTTATTGAAATCTTATTTACGCTTGTATGTAGAAATATGTGTATTTTAATCAGATTATTACAGAACCAGGCTGAAGCTAGCAGCCACTAACAGCAGCCAGAATCCAGTTTCGACTTATCGATAAGCGGGACGTGTATATTTCAGTTCTGTCAGTTTTTATAGAGCTATGAATTGATAATAAATAAGTTAAGATTTTTTTACAAGTGCAAACCTAATTAGTAATGGAAAACGAGTCGTCTAAACTTTTTTTTTCATCATGTTTGGGTCTATTTGAGTTCATTTGGACCCCTTTTGGTAAAAAGACGCATTTGCGAAGCATTTGGAACCCGATCATGAATTCGTGCGAAATTTAAAAATTAAAACCAGTTGATCGTTGATAGAAAGTAACACAAGTCGAGCTCGATGAGCAATACTTGCTGAGTTGGATGGAATGGTACAGAAGGATCAGTCCGAAAATGTTCCATCTTCTCTTTTGTTCACATTCAATCATTTATCAGAACCTTAATCTAACCAGATCGTGCATGATAATTATAATGTATGTAAATATAAGTAAAACTATTCATACTTATACGTACAATGTAGGGCATCAGTATATATGAAGCTACATCAAAAGTTTAAAATCAATTTTCCAAACCTTAAAGAAAAACGTTTGGAAAACGAATTGGTAAAAAGACAATAGCCCCCACCCCCCAAATCAATAAAGACCATGCATGGTATACGAGAACAATTTCTGATTTCATTCATAGGATAAAATTTACCTCATATGCAACACTAGATCATATCTTTAAATCCACGTCTGCTTCAAAATTCAAAATTCACTACATGTACAATGTATATAGTACAATGTATATGCTAAAGACCTTCTTTGGGTTCTTATTCATTCGCAACTTCGCGGGCCAGCTGAAAAACTACCTTGAATCTATTTGGTAGGGGTCCATGACAACATCTACCTCTATATTTTCTTTGAATGCTTTTACTTGATATAATTTTAAAAAAAAATGATTTATATGTCTTCAAATCCAACTGAAACTGTATGTTTGAACTTACATAAGACATAGATAGCGCTAGCTTAGCCCATATTAATAGTCAGGTAGTCTGCAACAACCAGGCTGATATCTAGCAGCCACTAACAGCAGCCACTAAGCCCTAGAACCTAGCAGCCAATAAGGAATAACATCAAAGTACTGAAAGTACTCGAAAAGAAAATTATATTTTACTTTATTATTGGCATATTTTAATTGATATCAAGAAGAATTGTGCACGAATGATCTATATGAGCATTGACAACTTCGGAGGCAGTAGAGCTCGCATAGATAAGAAATATAAATGCATTTGTGTATAATGAAATTCAATTTAATAGCGTTTGCTTAAAAACTTTTTCCTTTTGACCTTTGGGTTGACCCTGCAAAGGGGAGCAACTTTTGCAAAGTGTGGATTGGACTATTGAACCCGCAGTGTCATTACACAAGTCAGGATAGATGATAAATTAATACAAAGCATGTTTTGCTATCGGGGAAACTGCCAAATTAAATATACGATGGGGCTACGGAGTAGTTTTTTTTTTTAATAAAAGCTTTATGACATGTAACCAAAAATACCATGCAACCGGATGCTACGCAAAAGCGGGTACGCCTTTCTCAATTTTAGACACACAGGCTTAAAAGACACAAAATGACATAAATATGTTCCACTCGCCATGCTATTTAGAGGAAGGTGACATTCATATAGAAAAGAATTAATTTGTCTTTGATAGCTAATTGCTGTTTAGGGTTTGCTCTAAAGACGGTAAGCTTTTTTTAAAGCTAAACTTGTTATACTTCGCAGCCATATGATACAATACAAGTGTTAAGTCAGGCGGTCACGGTCCAGTAGTTCGAAGGTTCATTAGTTCGAATGTATCACATGTGATTAGTTGTTTCCATGTTGTATATTGTCCCCCGCTTTTACTCTAAATGGGGAATATAAATTTAGCTCTGTCAGTTCATTCGTCTGTATGTCATTCTGTTTGAGCATTTCCGGTTATCATTAATTATAAATTTTACAACGAACTTTTAAATCAAAGAAGTCCTGACTCCTACTTAATCTGTATTTCTAAGCGATTGATAAAGCACTACATACCTTTAAACTCCTTCATTTGCAGGAGATATAAAATATATAAATGTTCACACCAAGTGGCAAACACAAACTCATTGAATTTGCTTCAATATGATTTTGTTTCGCACTTAATACTTTTTTGAAATATGGCGTGTGAAATGTTCCTTCATTGAACTTTTTTTGTTATTTCTATTCAAAATCTTTGCTTTTCTTAAACATACACTTTTTATTCGATAAAACATTATTTCAATTTGATAAATCGATGTTTTAATGCAAACAGTTACTCATACTCGATAAATTATTATTCTAGTTCCAAAAGATTTTATTCTAAAAAAAAAATAAAAATAATTGCAACTCTCCAACACAACTGTATATATATTATGAAACATTTCACGTGCTTACAAATAGATCATAAAATAAACATAGAAGAGTTTCTGATTTTGATTTGAGAGAGAAAGAGAGAAAGGGGGGTGGAATGTAAGATAATTCTTAAACCTTATTTCAAAACAGGTGATGCCTTTTCGATGACTCCATCTTTGTTATCCGCGAATTACATCACTCTTATTCTTTAGCCATACATGTATGATTTATAAGCAGTTAATCAACTTGTTATTACCATTTGAAAAACTCCAGTTCGAAAACATAATTATCATTCCTACTCTGGAAATAACGTTCATGAGGACAATTAAAAATCAAATTGAAGAGGCGGAAATCTGAATACACTACAAAGTAGGATGTGATATGAAAAACGAACAGTACTTACGTATTTCGAACACTTATACTTCCGCTCGAAATTTCACAGGAACTGAACAAATCTTGGGGAAGTGTTGTGAACTTTCATTCGAGCACATCAGAGGCGTGTTCAGCAGAGTGAGCGCTCGCGATCAGATTTATATGCGAACGGATCCAGTCAACTGAATTTATTACATACTTAGCAACGATAAAGAAAACATTCCGAACACATTCGCAGGGGTGCTCGGGCTACTGGGCAGACCCCAGTCAAATGAGGCGATGTAGAGGATCGTGCCAATTTGACCTGATTCATCTTCGACCAACAGAACACATTGGAGGTAAGCTTGAGGCAAAAATACATGTATAACACAGATAAAGGACTAGCTCCCTACGACAAGTCAACCCGAATTTTCCCGCAGATCTACAGAATGTCGTGGATACGTATACTTTGCCCACTTCTTCCGGCTCCAAGGATCATTATTCAGCATCACTGGCTGCTGTCAAAAATCAAACAACAATTCAATATTTTATTGTAGAAAGGGAAAGTGGTGCAGTTATTTCAATATTTGACAAACTCCTTTTTATAAAAAGAAGCAGAAAGTACAAGTATTAAAGTAAAGCCCAAAGTAAGGTGTGAATATAAGATATTGCAGCTGACTTCGGGGGATGTGCGGCCATCTTGTACATTTCTTGAACTGTCTTGTTTTTGTTCAAAACAGACCAAAACATGCAGATAAAGAGACAATAATTATGAGGTTCTACATGTTGTTACAGTTTTGTAAGCAAATTATGCACTCAAGAACAGAACAATTCATTTTTAGTCACTTAGAACTGCGCAGCCAGAGACTTAAATTCAAGATTAAAAAATGTGAAGGGACGTCGGTGTTGTCCACTCAGCAACCATTTGCTTGCTTAATATGTTTTACGGTGCTACCGTTCTGGCGAGCGCAGCAAGAATTACACATACCTTGCATCATTGTAAACCTAGTGTTATTTAGTTATCAACGAATGTCAAAGAATGTTTGAGGGAGTGTGTGTGTATGTATATATATATATATATATATATATGTAATTTTTTATTTTAAAAGACTATCACCTTTTTGGACCCCTATCCCATTTAATTTTTGCACTTATAGAACGGAAAATAAAACTTGGGTAATGTATGTCTTTCATATTCAACACACATTGTTATGATTTGCCATTATTTTTTACTAAGTATATGTAATATGTATCAATGTGTCTCCATAGACACAGGAGTTCTAACTTTAAACTGGATTTTTCTTGTTCTAAAATAGATCCCATGCCAACTGATATACATGTAAATAGGGTACCCTATTTTAAGGCAAAGTTACAACATTAATGTGCAAAATTTAAACTTTTTCTCAACAAATTATTGCAGAGAGGACATTAATGAACCCTCTTCATATTTTTTTGAGATATTTACATCTTCAAAATAAGTCTGCAGCTGTGCAGTTGACAGCTCTTCTGAGTGATTAAAAGTCATTGTTCTGCTCTTGTATGCATAATTTGCATAAAAAACAATTTGTAGAACCTCATATTTATTGCTTTTTTATCTTATGGCAACAGTTTTGGTCAGCTTCGAGCAAAAACAAGCCAGTTTAAGAAATGTTTACATTTTTATCCGCAAATGTACAAGATGGCCACACATCCCCCTTCATTGTCACTAAAATTTTCAGATCCCTCAACTCAAATACTTTAAGGAAAAGTGCATAAATTTGAGGTCATATCTTAGACTAGTGGCTGAGTATTGACTTGAGGAAAGTTGGTGACAAAGGGGTCAGGTTATAAATAGTGGAAGGAATTGTAGGTCTGCATTTGCTAAACAAACTGGTTTTACAAATAAGAAAATGAGTTTAGGGAAAAGATATGATTTTTCGTATTGTGCAGAATTGGTTTCTCTGTCCCGAGTTTTTGCTTCCACCACTTTTTGCTTGATATTTCAATAATAGTAAATACCTTTGTGCTCAAACTAAGTTCATCCACTAATATGAAAAATGTCCAGATTATCTGTTTTGAAACGCCCCCTCTATCGCTTCAGGTTTCAATACACATCCAAAAATTGAAAGTCTACGGAGATTTTGCATTGCATCAGCCATTAATAAGCCCGGATGATAATGTTAAAAAATTGTGCGATGTATTCCGAGTGTATTCCGAATGGAGAAAAGATGTAAACATTTCCCATTACAAATCTCCGTAAGAAAATTGTTTTCGTTCCTGTGAAAGGACTATATATGGTATGGGCCTAAAATGGCCCCCTAAAATCAATATCATTATTTTGATGTAATTCTTTGTTTTCTTTGTACAGATATATATGTGATGTTTAAACTTAATGTTCATTTTGATTCAACTGCCCACAATTTAGAAATACGGCATTGTAAAACAACCTTTTCCCGCCATTTTTGCATAAAAAAGCTTGTTTTCAAGCAGTTTTTCTTTCAGGAAACATATAGCGCATGCTAGAACCAACAAAATATTTTAATCAGAGATGTATCTAGCCAAGTCTTATAAGTCACAAAAAATTTGTCCTGGTTCAAGCATGCGCTCTATATTTCCCATTCGTAAAAAGAAAAGAAAAATGTCAATTTCCGACTAATTTTGATTGAATTATAGAAAAAGCGTCACTTCTGACGTCATATCCTGCAAGTGAGTGCAAATAAATCAAACAAATATGTGAAAAATATATTTTATATCAACTCTTCTAAATTATAACATAACATTTTATTGTACCCGAAACACTTTAAAAAATGGTGAATTATGGGGGCCAAATTTAACCCTTATCATATATAGTTCTTTAATGAGTGAAAATGGATAATTGTTCAATGAAGATATCTTGGATATATTCCCTTTCATCGATTTCAATTGTATTTCTTTCACAGGTAGGCCTATGTGTATTTTTATTAAAAATCATAAAAAATTGATGGAAGCAATAACTTGGGACAGACTTTTTTTTTATAGGATAGATCCAAATTATTATATAGTTCATGTCAAATTGCTAGGCCTAATTCGTTTTGAGAAAAAAAATACCGGTATGTCGATTGCAACTTTTTTTTTTTCAAAATAAAAATAGGAATCATCAGTTAATTTAATTTTTAAAAAATTCTTCACCTTCTAATATATTTTTATATACATTCAAAGAGTTTTTGACAGGGTAGCCCCATTTCATCCACAATATTATCTACTTTCCAAACCAAGATTCAGTCTAAGATTTACCTCCCTTTGTCCGTTAAGTTTTTATACAACATTTATTTGTAAATCATCAGATAATCATTATTAATAAACATAATTTTAAAAGAAAAAAAAAGTTATTTTTTAAAACGTGCTTTTGAATCATGACATTTTTTTAAAAGTTCTGGAGTCATTTTTATTTCAAATCTATAATTAACTAGTGTATTAACGATATGAAAAATGTTATCTCTATTTGCACAAAAGATATATAATAATTAAACATAATCTTTCAAACTTTAATGCAGATGTATCTTCAGTAATCAGAATCATATACTAACCAAAAAATGCTCTGAGAAAACTCAATTATAATTATAAATCATGACTGGTGGGAAAATGAACTTGTAAAAATAAAAACTGATTTAGTGTATTTGGCTTTTGGGTATATAATTAAATGAAATACGATTTTATAAAGTTAAAAAAAAATAAATCCTGTTGTATTTTGTTGCTTATTTTTACAGGAAATGAGAATGGGAAATATCCCCATGTTGAGCAAAAGTATTACTTTTGATGTTTTACTTGATTGGAAATCTAACATTAAAAAGTTCGACATTATGCCAGGTACAGCCTGTATCTCTTAAGAATTTGATGGTAATTCAGGTGTAAAAAAAAATTTAAATCCATGTCTAATTGGTTGTCCTCCTAGAGGATGAGTTGCAATTCTAGAGTTTGAAGAATATCATGTTTGTTTATTCTAGCGATTACTTTAGCTGTTTCAGTTGTCAGCTACCAGTGGAGGTGAATGTTTGCCTCTAATTCTGGCGGCCTTAGTCAGATCAGGGGCGCTCCGCTGGTGACAACTTTGTTTGCTGTCCTGTTTCTCAAGTCCACTTCTGACTAATCCCCTGTCTCAGGAGAGAGAAAGAGGATATATTGTCAAGTTTACCCATGGTCTAAATTGTTACTGATGGACACCAGTAGTAAAGTTTATAGAAACAGAATCCTACTAAAAAATGCTAAAAGGATATCTGTTGCATAGTCATGGTAGTTTCTGCTGATGATGTAAGCAGAGAAAAATAGCAATGGCAGAATATTCGTACATGTTAATTTTTATCTACATTTAACTTGTATGACAGAGACATTAAATTTCCAGCAACTGTGGGTTCATCTTCAAAGAGTCAGTAACTCTATACAATCTGCTATTTCAACCATCATTAATGAAAGAAAATTGTAAATTATGAAAGCCAGGTATAGTAATATAGAATATAATGTGGCCCTGATTACCAATGATATTTTTAGTTTTTTCTGTCCATTTACAATTTGACATGTATATTTAACATAGAGGTGGGTTTTTTTAAACTTTGGATGTTTAATTTTCTCTTCTAATTCGGTAGATTTTTTTAATTTGGTAGAGTTGGTATATCTGCTTTTATTTTATTGAAAGAGAGAGAGAGAGAGAGAGAGAGAGAGAGAGAGAGCATGCATAAAATTAATGATCAAGATTTAGGAGATTATCCACAGTTCTTATGTTCTATACTTATGATTTTTTCTTCTGGTTTGTTGCTTTTTAATTCATAAGAATTATTAAACAGGGTCACACTTTTCCCCACCCTGACAGGAAAACTTAATTTGTTTATAGAGTCAGTTTTTGAGTGTCTACATTGTTAAAAATCTTTGTAAATCTTTGGATACTTAGACATAGATCCCCCTTCCAATTAAGGTTCAAATTTCATCTTTATTTCATTTTTACCATGATAGGATCAAAGTATTTTTTAAAAATGTCTATCATTTCACCCTCTTGACAATCTCTGCCATTCAGAGATTTTAAACACAAATAGCTAGGTTTTTTGATATATGGGACTTTACAGTTGTTTAATGTTGGTTATAACTGGGGGTGTTTTAAGTCTTTTGTCCTGTGATTTTTTTGCAGGGTAATTGATGCATCTCCTGGGATATATGATTTACCATAAAGTCAGCTCCCTAGTATGCACATCACCAAATCTTTCCTTCTATAATTGTAGGCCAGAGTCCAGGACAGCATATCAAAATGATTGGCCAGAAATTACCTTAAAACCCCAGTTTTACAAAGATCAACATCTCAACAATACCTTTTTGCCTTTGAACATTAGAAAGGTTACAGAGTTTTGGCCATTTTAAAGTGTTCGCCAACTGGGATAGTAATAAACAGTACAAATTACAAGCTCCTGATCTGAAAGTTGTAGCTTACAACAAATGAAGTTTAATGCTGGCTCGGAAAAGCGAACATGAAAAAGGTTTAATCCTATGAGTTTCTTTTGATGATGGGAAATAATGAAGATTTTTAACATTTCATTGAAGTGTACATATGAAGCAATCACATTCTTTCGATACATTTTTTGAATCTGTAGAATTTAAATTTTGATTCATTTTATTTGAAATGTTTTATTGTTTTTTATGCTTAAGTTGTCTGAAATTGAAATGAAAAAACAGCCACAAAATTGATGTATGAGATTATATATGTATCTATATTCATGTATCCTGTTCGTTTAATGTGTACCGGTATTTATAGATTTTATTAATGATTAAATTCCTTCATCTGTTTTATTTTGCAGATGCAGATACACACACAGGATGTATGCTACATAGTTTCTCATTCATAAGATATCTTTATTCTTATGTACAAACTTGTAACAGTATATTAAAAAAATATATCAAACAAAATGACCAATTCAGTTATCAAAGTCAACATGATATAATTATTGGATTTGTTAAAAAAAATAGATAGATTTCATTGGTGAATTAAGAGTACTGTGATGATTGTCATAATATTGAATGCATATGATTAAATCAAAGTACTAAAAGTTCTGAAAAGTATCAAAAGTTAATGAATTGCCATAATAGGAGGTGTTAAAGTCTTCAAATTAAGTGAAGGGAATTGAACAGATGTTCAAAGGTCAGAAAACAGGTTTTTGATGATGTTATGACACTGGGCTTTGAATTGATTCAGGATATTGGACAATGCTAAATTAAGTGCTGTGCAAAAATATTGCTCTAATGGTGAATGTTGCACAAAGGCTTTGACAAAAATATTTCACTTTCTTATTTATATTGGTACTGTAAGTATGAGTACATTGTACATGGGGATGTAGGTCAAAAGATGGTACCAATATTAAAAATAAAAAAAAAATACATGCATGCATACTGTAAGTGGGATTGCATATGAGAAGAATGGTTTAAATTGCTCACCAGTCTATCCCAAATAATAAGCAGATGTTCCCACCTTTTCTATTTATTTTTTGCTGTAAAACAGTATTATTTGATTGTCAAAAGTACAAAACTTGTTTAGTTTCAACCTACAATTGTTTGAGTCAGTGGGGGGCCTTTGTTTTTTAAGATAAAAAAACCACAACTATAATGACTTGGCATTCTGACATCATAAAATCTCAAAATACAGACATTGCTATCAGATGTGATTCACTTTTATTTCCATTTTACTTGATATTTTACAATGCTGATCTATATCCTTGAAGACATCTTTAAACAAATTTCACAAGCTTGGAATTCGGGTAAGCTCTTGAAACAAGGAACCAAATGAATTTATGCAAATTCATGGAAGATTTTGAAAATGCTTGGATATAAAAGGGTGAAAGGTATAAATGCATGTCTTCTCATGTTATTTCAAAGATGATCAAATACATTTTAAATGGTAATGACTTTTTGCATAAGTTGGCTCTTTGTTATGCAAATTTGTTGAAAACTATGTGAACTACATTGTTAAAATTCCTTTTTCTTGTTTTAAAGATTCAATGTTTGTAAATGTTAGATATACAATGCATCTTTCAAGGTTTCTTATCTTTAAAAGACAAATTGATGTATTTGTATGCTAACTTGGCTCCCATTTGTATAAACAATGATCTTCCATTTATTTGTAGATGCATGTGCTTGAAATTAAGATTCTCCTGCAGTTAAACCTTTAAAAGCTACAGTTTTCTAATATGTCATAAATTTCTGTATCAGTTTGATGAAACACTGGTAAATCCTTGATAAGAATTACTTTAATGAAATGACTATAATGACTAACATAAATGAATTCAAATTCTATATTGGCTAATTAAATCTTTAATTATGGAAGGTAGAAAAATGATTCATGCAGGCCAGGAAAAGATTTTTATCAAAATAATAAAAGTGAAAATCAGTAATGGCCAGGGATACTGGTGGGTGTGGGGAGGATTATGTATGCCTTATTTGCAAGCTGATCATTCATTATTACATGTAATCATATGTAATCATTCAACTGAAGTTTGATCGATAACTGTTTTTTTTATTTCCAGAAGTTCGAGTCATTTGATTTCAACATCATGCAGCACTACCCTATATGTACATCAGCACTAATGCTACTGAATGATGACAGAGGGTCGACTGCTGGTCATGGTCCACTGGTTTCTCATCCATTGATGATGACACCCTAGCAACCATCCCCCACATCAAGCGTGCAATTAAAGCTGCACTTCTACTGACAGAATAATGGTAGGCTGTCAGCACTGACAATGGGAGGAAGGGGAGATAACATAGCCGAAATTTTAATGGCTGCAGATTGATCACCTGCTAATCATTAGAAAAACAGTCGGTAAGAAAGGCCTGCATAACAGATAGGTGATTGTAAGATTTTTGTATTCATTTGTACAGAGTTGGTAAGGCAATTGGAATTTCTATCTCAGTGAATTCTTCAGATAGATTTCTGATGAAGAGCAAGGATCATTAAAGTGTTGAAAAGGGTTGAGTTTCATTAAAGGAATACAGAGGGGAAAAATGTCTTGTGCTGTTCTTTAGATTGATGTTTTCTCAATGATCACCTTCTTTTTTCAAGGTGATTTTTAAAAATGTTACATTATTGCTTTGTATATGCTGGTTTACTTTTTACGAAGGTATATTGATTTTATTTATTTAATATATACAGAAGATCTCAGCTTTTATTGAACTGAATGCTCTGTAAAATCAAGTTTTTATACCTCAGTCTATACCCTAGTCATCTTTTAAAAATTTTCCTTTACTTAATTGTAAAAAAGTAAGCAACATACATACAGTATTAAAAAACAGATTCTGTTTGTATATGTATAACTGTAAGCAAATAAAATGTAAATATTGATATATTGTAAGAAAATTTTGAAAAGCAAGGAAACTATCAAATGAAAATTATACTTGTCCAATTTCAGACAGGGAACATGATTGTGGAAGCCAAACAAACAAGAAAGTTAATTAAAAGAACGTCGAAATCACGACAAGGTTTGTGTAGCCTTCTGTTTGCTGCTTACTTAAACTTCCCTTATTACATAGACTTGTGACAAAGGTCCGGACTGATGGTGCAGTTTTATGTCGCCCAGAGTGTCAGTCTCCCCATACAAACACCTCGGCCCCAGCTCTCGCGCATTGTGACTTCTGACACTGATGGGAGAAAAGGGCTTGTTGTTGGAAAACTTAGAACTATGGGTACAAGGAACACCCATTAAGCTGAATGAGGCGCCCCGTCTCTACAGACCAAAGAAAGATCAGGGAAAATTGATATGTTTGCCTCGTTTCTACTTGTAAATTGAAAAGTGGCATATTAAAAGTCAGTGTTAAATAAACAAGAGGATAGTGGGCCAATTGAGTTGAGAAATAGTCCTTCTCTTTCCGGGGAGAATGTCATTCAATTATATCTTTATTGGGGAATAAAATTCCCAATTTTTTCATTCCGTGTTGTGCAAATGTGTTTTGCCTACTGTCTACCCTCTTTTTTTTCAAATTCTTACGCTTCTACAGAGTTTTTCATTATATTATTTAACATGCTGTTTCAAGTATAGTTCATGGTAATTGTATTACAGTTTATTCATTTTATGAATTAAATTTTAGGGAGATCTCAGAAATATTCAAATTATGATAAATCATATATTTTTCAGTAGGGGTACAAATTTTAACTGTAGCACTATAGGTAATTCATATAAATATCCCATGCATCATAGTCCAAGGGTGACAAAACTATTGTTAGAAATCAGTCGGGAATATCCTCAACCTGTCAACCTGTGATGATCTATATATTCTTTCCTTCTTCTGCCAAAGAGCTCCCTTCAAGCTATCAGGTTTACCTAATCTTATTGAAGGTTTAATTCCACTTAATATCAGATTTTCATGTGATGATTTTCAAATGAAGGTGATAAATAGGTCTTGATTGATACAGTAGAGTTTTCATACCTGAGTCCCCATTTACAATGACTTCTGGGGGCCCCAGACCATCACGTTCACCCCAGCAGAGCACATTCTACCTGGGCTTATTATCAAGTTTGATTTAATTTTTGATTTGATGGAGATCAACGACTAAGTGTGATTTCACAGTCTATCTCACTGAATTTAACACCTATCGATTTTAAGCAATCTTCTCGGGAATTCTTTTTTAATTTGAAAAAAATAAGGGGACGCTTAAATTGCGCATTGCACGATACAATTGGTTTAAATCGTAACTTCTTATCTCTCTTGATTCATCTTTAATTACAGCTTGATTTGTTCTTCCACAAAGCTGTTTTTCTTTTAATTCAAACCTACTTAATACAACTATTTAGTCATTCGATCCTGCAGAGTTATTATTCTAAATGACCTATTGACATGAGGAAAAAAAATTACAGAACCTGAGGACCCAGACCTAAATATTCCTGTTGCAGCCATCAAATTATGCCAATTCATATAGCGATACACACTAGATCAGTTTTGTAACCTTTCTTTTTAATCACATGTAACATCAAGGCACCAGAGATAGAATTTTTTTACTAAAAAAAAAATGTATTTAGATTTTAATTCCACTTTTTTCCAGTTGCCTGCTTGTGTCCATACAATCATTGAGATGATATTTCAGTTTGAGTTCTCTGATGGGCTCTGTTGATATACCTTTAACAAGAGATTGAGTCGATATAAGGACAGAGTCGCCTGTGTAATTCCCTAACGATGAACGCGTAAAAATGAACTTTCTCCCCCCTTTTTCTGTCTGATTTTGAGATCAGATAAAAATGTTTTACTAAGTTTGAGGAGATTTTATAGATATCCATGATTATGTCTAGTTTTACTCCCTGGGTACAAATTAAATTACCAAAGGAAACCAACATGCAAAATTGAAATCTTATTGTTTGTTAAAGGGAGAGGGGTAGGGTCAAAGATAAAGAAAATACATCACTAATTCTATTACAATTAATTTTTTAACAATTTTTCCCAATTCCAAGTATGTTTAATCACTCTTATAAAACTGAATAAAATTGATGACTAAAAGAGAGGACATAAATGAATAAAATAAAAAAAAAACTCTTATATAGGCTTTAGTTGATGCATCAACCTCCAGTTGAAATTTGAAGGAAACTGATTTTTCAAAGATGTAAAGTTTTCAAACATTGTTGATTTGTTTATACTGTTAATCAACTTATATCCAGGACAGTTTTATTCCATGATTTACCAGTGAGGTGTGGTTTACTGTGACTTATTTCCTAATCAAACAAAGTTAAGTTAAATTGGCAAAAAATAGAAGATGAGACATTAATTAAAGTGCTGGTTTAAAGCAAGATATATATTTGGGATCTTGAGGTTCACAAATCCAAATAAAAGCTGGCCGGTTTACAGAATCTGGATACCTTATTAATCAAATGGATTTAGTTGGGACCAGAGGTGTGTGGACTAACAAGGCTCCACTGTAAATTTATCAAACAAAGTGGGACCAATGTGGTCAGAGTGGTCCAACAATTAAGGCCCAACTGTACATTTATGATACAACAGGCATGTCAGAAACAGCATTGCTTAGCTACCATTGATCAATAAACAGTTATTCTCCTTTTCCTTTATTTTTTTTATTGGAGGTAGGGGTAGTGGTAATGGATCCCTGGGTAGGGTTTCTTGACACTGTATCAGATTTACCCCAGATAAGCTGTGTCAAACTGGGAACAGTCTACAACTCCCCCACAGCACAGGGGAGTTTTAAAGATCAGTGAGGTGCATACATACAAACAGAGGGAGGCGGTTTGAACATTAAAAATATATATTGCTTTTTAGGTGTTACAGATAGTTTTCTTTGGGAGAAATTCAAGCATTGATGTTAATGTATCTAATTCACAAATTTGATTTGCACCTCCTTAAAAGTGGACTGGCTACTGAATAAATCATCTAATTACCCATGCAACCACTTGCATTCTTTAAGAATATTGATCTACATTTATTATTATACATAATTTATGTTGAATGTTGCTTACTTGCATTTTTATATGGCAGTACATAATACAAAATATTTCAAGTTTCTTTGATCTGCAACAGTATTTTAATCCAATGCTCAACTATAATTGTATACAGTGAGTAGTACATTGTACAAGACTTTATTGCACATAGTGAAATTTATATAGTGATATCAAGTCATTGACCACTTGTTATACACTTTGAAAGGTAGAAATGTTAAAAATAACCATGCAATGGTTAATTGTGATGAAATTACTCGAACACTGATACTTTTGCCTCACTATTCTATTTGAACATTTATGAGGTGTAGCTCTGTCAAGGCAATTCCAGTCATAGGCAAGGTCATAGAGATATACAAGAGGTCAAGTTCATGCATGCAAGTTCATATACCTGAAGGTCAACAAGGCAAGAATTTTTGTAGGATGCATTACTATGTAATGAACTTCAAGGAGAACTAATGTTACAATAATAATCTAGTACATGTTCTTGAGTCATAGATACATGTATGGTCAACAAAGCAAGCTAGGTCAGTCTGAAATACAAGTTCATACACTTCATTGTCAACTAATGTCCATATTAGTGACTATACTTGTATACATAAAATGATTTACTATACCTCAAAGTCAGCAATGCAATTTATTTGTAAATTTTAGAGTACCCTAGATGTAATTAATAGGCATAGATTTTTTTATTCTTACGGGAAGCATACCAGCTAGCACGTACATGTTTTAGCTGTATACTTATGTACCTCTGGAGGAGAAATCATTTCCCATGTATGTTAAAGGATGTACTTTTCTATCTGATAAAGTGCTTCTGGCCATGGATACAGTACACTACACCCATATGATATCAATGCATCTGCGGGTTCTCTTTGAAATAAATCCCATTGAAATCTGCTGTGTTATGTAACAGGAGAACCAGTGTAGCACATAGATCAATATAAATTAAAAGAAATAATAAAATTGAAATGACAAATCCTTATCAACATGCAAGACAAAAATAAATGTCTGTGTACAGTTTATCTGCCTATATCTTGAAGGAGTTGATAAGTTATCATTATTGACTGTCTTCATTGGTTGAAGTTCTCAGCTGTCCTATATTTCTACTGCACTCCAGATAACAGTAATTGTTACTTGTATTGCAGCAGGGCGGTCAAATTGTGAAGCAGCTGCACCAGACACAGAAGGGACTTAGGAAATGTGATACAGTAACAAAAGGTAAGCCATCTTCTTGTCCATTTTATTGAATGGGGGTAAGGGGGGGGGGGGGGGTAAGGGGGCATAATCATTGTAGATGAAGGTATTACTCTTGGTTGATATTTTTACAAGTACATCATGTCCATGTTGTTTGTAGAAGACCATCTTGTTTATCAAGTTTTGTGCAAATGTCATTATCCGCTGTAAACCTATAGTCTCCAGTGTAATCCTGCTGGGAAAAACTAAACAAAGATTTTAGATCTTCACATAAGGCTTTGTATTTGGTACTTCGTTGGCCACCAGGTGTACATTGCAGGCACTGTGTAGCCTCCGGCCCTGGGTCTTAGGACCAGACCTTACGGTTTTATATCAGATTAATACACACAAATCAGTAATGAGTAAACCCTCTTATCTGCTAATATCTTATTGTTCTGACAATTTCTACCTGAAAGGGCAGTCTGTGTATTGGGACACAGAGCTATTCTACTGGTCTCATCTACATATTTTATGGATGAACACTGCGATTTTATTTGATGTGCAAGGCCGAGGGCTGATCACATGTCAGTATGACCAACGGTTGGCCTGTTTGTGGATCTGTTCTGATCGGCATCTTGTCAACAGAAAATTGTACTCACCTCAGATGTGCCAATGTGCACAGGGTGCAGACAGGCCTGGTAGTTCAGTTTACATGCATTCTGCATGTACAAGTGTTGCTATTTTTATTTTTTTACTGTGTGTTGATTCTCATTAAATTGATTCAAAGGTTTAGAATCTGATCTATAGAAACACTTATGATAAATACTAAGCCCTGGGCAGCACAATCAAACAATATTCTGATATCAGGCTGGTATATTTGACGATCAAGAGATCTATTTTCAGTATAAAGTTGTAATAAAATTCAAATTGAATGTATCTCAAAAAGCGAGTTATTTAGTACATTTTAATATAGGCTGGGGTTTGTTTGGTACATCAAAAATTATTGTAGATGTGATAAACCTTTATTGAAAGTAAATTTCGATGATTATTAATGTATTTGATGAGATTCTTAGCAGGCCATGGTGGATTGCACTATATCAACTTATTCTGAGATTGATAGGTTACAATATATGTATATTTATGATATTTTAATGACACAATGTATAAGAAACAGAGCCTGAAATTTATTGCAATGTTAACCTTTGTGTTGCAGAACTTACCAAACTTCTTTGTTTTAGATAGCAATATCACATTCAGAGTCGTATAACTTCTATATTGATTTACATTATAACTATTGGTATCTTTATCCAAAGAGGCATTCAGGAGTAGTTTCATCTCCTGATCTTTTAATGAATTAGGAATTGTGTCAATTGCTGGTAGTCTTCTGCAGTTCCTTTTAATTCTTATCTATGCCATGACAGTAGGTAGCTGAAATTGAATTTTTTTCTCGATTTAAAGGCCTAAGTAGAAGATGAAAGGGAGGAGTTTCCTGGTTACTGCGTGGTAATCTTCTCGTTCGTCCTGGAGCAAGAAAGGCCCAGGAACCCCCATCTATCAGTCGACCTTCTGAACTCTCAAATTGTTTAAAATGGTGTAAATTTTTAACGAGGTGACATGTTTTTGTCACAGAGATGATGATAGATGGCGGTTTGATAGCTTCTAATCTGCCTCTGTCCGTGGGTTATGTTCCGTCTCCCTCTATTGAGGGTGGACTTTGTAGGGAATTCTTTGGCTTGAGAGGCCCCTTCAGTTCCTGAGTACTGGAGCTGGGTGGCTTTATATTATTTTCACATAAGCTCTGTTGATTATAAACAGTTGGCCACTGTAGCAAATGGTGAAATTTATAAATAAATTTGTTGAGGAGTTTATCCCTGGTGGTTGAGATGGATTTGCATAAGCTAACAAGTTTTTGTTTGCTCTACATTGTCTAAACCTTTGATGGCATTTATACAGTAGAGTTTCCTTGTTTCAAATCATATTGTGTTTGATTAAAAATGATAGAGGTCATTTATTTTGTGTAAAGAAGGTTATATACATCAATAATCTCTCTCTCCTCTCTCTCTCTCTCTCTCTCTCTCTCTCTCTCTCTCTCTCTCTCTTGGAGTAGTTCACATTCAATATCATTCATGTAGTACAAATTGTACTTGTTTTTACCAGGCATTTGAAATTGAGAAATGGTTAAAAGGTTGAAAATATGCCACTGAGTCTGATGTTGCAATAAGAAAAAAACCTGCACTGCAGCAGACTTGTTTTCTGTGTTTCGTACACATTGTTTAATCGCTGCTATCTCTGTTTAGTGTTTGCACTGACAATCTGAAGGTGGTGAGGGTATCATTTGTACACAGATAATTGTCTGGTTAAACTGTGTTTGCTGATACCCTAGCCATCCACACAGCCTGTACAAAACTAGAGAAAAACAGTAACAAACAATCATTAAGGGCCCCAGGTAAGTCCTTATTGTTCACGGAGAGGTATGGGGAGCACAGCAGGACACTGAAAGAGATACTTCACTAATTGGCAAGTCGGTCCTCTACAGGCAGAGCCCTGGGCCCAGGCATAAGATGGGCCATTGTGGCTGGACAGTTGAGGAGAGTTCCTGTGGGGAGGGAAGAAGGGAAGCTTGTGTTGCTGACCGATGCCATCTTGTCCTTCAAAAACAAAAAGGGCAGTAGGGCCCTAGAGGAGAAAATCCTTACCAATGCTTCAGCATGTTTACACCTTTAGGATGAAAACTGTATAAAATAGAAGTGGCTATCATGTGTACATTGGGATGCCACACAACTCATTTCTTTGAATGTTGACCTGTTTATCATTCTGTATGTGATATTTTCATCTTTTGCTAAGAGGAAATGAAACCCCAATTAATACAATGCTAGAGGTGTTATTTTGCATATTCTCAGGCTCTTATTTTTCACAAAGTTCATAAACTATGTAAAACAACAGCAGATCATATTTTAAGGATGAAACTTAAGTATTCCTGTCAAGAGAAAATCTGGTAAAGTAGCCCTGAAACACCTATGTTTACAGAGAGTTAATGCTACAATAATGAAGTCTGATATGACAGTCCTCTGAGAATTTTTTCTCAAATTCCTTCTGTTTCAAAACCCTTGGTACCACTTCCTTTGCTAAGAATGTGAGCTACCAGAGGTGTTAATATCATTATTGATTCTAGCTGTTACAAATAGGTTTAATTCACATCAAAGACACCCACCCCCAAAAAGTATGTTTGGTCAGGGTGGACAACTCTTGCCTAAGGCAGACCTGGCCTTTTAAGTGTACAAAGCTGTAAATTTCACATCTTCTACATGAATTAATTGTTGAGAGATTAGGCTTGATATAAATTTTTACACCTTTGTGTTGTAGTGTTATGATGGATGGTCAATATGTTTGTGATAATTAAGTCTTGCATGTATCTCATATCAACACTACCTTAGGGCTATGTGTTGTCTATGTTTTTATTAACTCTTAAATATTTGGGGTACCTTTGAAGTGTTAGAATTATGACTGTAATGTTGAAAACTGTGTTTTTTGTCACAGATTGCATCTTTTATTTGGGTTGTGTAACCTTCTTTTTCTTGAATGAGCATGTAGAGACATTTATCTTGCGTGCAATACAGAATAGTGGAGGATAATTTGAAATTATCCAGTTCACTGGAATAAAAAGGATCAGCACAGTGCTCAAGTAGATGGGTAAGTGATTTGCTGGATTAAAGGATTCCCAAACTGTTCATTTGTGGCCACATCAATTATATGGAGACAAATTACAGATAGGCATGTGTCAGATGGCTCAATTATATGACAGAAGAAAATTTTCTAAAAATTATGTAATTCTAGTGTATCTTTGTTAACTTAAATTTAAAAATCTCTTTATGGATTTTAGTAGAGTTTTCTCTCATTTTTTTTTAAAGTAAACTTGCTTACGTTGACTTTTTTCAACAATTTGGTGCAGATAATTACATTATATTGTAATAAAGCCACATTTTATCCTTTACGCCGTTTTTTAGTTTAAAAAATCTCGACATAATAGTTATGTACATAACATATTCAAAATGTAGAAGAAAATAATATCATAGCTAGCTTTGGGGTTAGTTTTATATTTAATTTTTAATGGAAAAAATTGCTTAGTAATATGATTGTGTAGATAGAATTCAGATTGTACATGTATGTCATCTATTTTGGCATTTTGCTCATAAAAGAAAATTGCACTGACAAATTTATAAGACACATGGCCATGTGCTATTTTTCTCGTGTTTTGGAAACTAGGATCCCTTCATTGTTTCAACAATGTAGTCAATTAAAACCCACAATTCATTTTCACCTGGCAAAGCGGAAATCGACTAATATTCAAATTCCCATCAATAATTTGCAATCTCAAGGTGTTAAAATTGCTCTCATGAGTCGAGGATCAAACTGGATTTGTCAGAGAACAAACATGAAGCTCATGTAGGCTTAGCAGACCCCCTCTCCCGGCTTGCCTAGCAAACTAAAACAATAGGGTTAGGTCGATGGGAGGAATTAGAATTCCTTATAACCCATACATTGTCCATGTACAGGCCAAAAGACAGAGATAATGCAGGAATTACTGTTGGAATCAATGTTACCTTAGAAAATGAAAAGTTTACTTGAGGGAATTATTGTCCAATCTTTTGTTTGCTGTTAGATAGAGTCCACCTTATTTTGATAATAAGGTTGGGTCACTGTGTTATAGTTGCTCAAAAGTCCATTATTTTTCGCTGTTTTTGAAGTCCACATAGTGTATTGGGACTCTTGCATTGTGCTTAGCAACACATGTAAATAAATGAGTATAAATCTTTCCTTTTGAAATGGTATCTTTACTCAAAAGTTACATGATGTTGTCAGAGTATTAAATCTTTTGATTTGAATTCCTAGGTGAAAGTTCATGATGAAAGTGTTCTACTGTCAGTTTATGAGACATCTTAATTAATTTGACCAACCGTGGTCTGTAAACACTTGTATCAGGTTCACTCCAAAGATACCTATGTTAACACAGTATATTTCACACCTGTAATCAGCTGATTATAAGGAAGTGGAGGGATGGACAATTGACCGCGAGCTCCCAGTCTCTAGGCCACAGTAGAGTGGCCCGATTGACGGAACTCGATACTGACAGGTCTTATCAGGGTTGGATTCTCTTCACAAGACGGCACCCAGGGGCCGCCACTTTCACTGACCAGACTCAAATACCTGTCCATTGTTTCCACCTGTGGCACACGTCTGCGATATTTAGTTCCTGATATTGATACTGGGTGATTGTCCACTATTTGTTGCTAGGGATAAGGGAGTTTTCTTCTGAAGTGGTCGGCCAATATTACATCACTGCATGATAAAAGAAAAATGAGTCTGAGCGAAAGGTAAAATCTCAAAGCCTGCATTGCCGACAAGTGATTCACCTTGCAGTGATAAGCTTAAAAGAAATAATTGTTTAAACCGTTTGTCAATACAACCATGGCCTATACAGAGTGCATTTGTCAAGCTAAGGGCTTATTCTCACTCCAATAGGGAAATCAGAAAATGCAGAAAAAGCCAAAACAGATTTCCAAGACAAACAAATGTCCGATAAGTAGAGTCGATTATGCTTCCTCTTGCAAGATTATTCTTTCCTAGCCACTTTTGTTAAGATCCCTAAAGAACTAGACTAGTATCCGATTTTCTTTTTCCTATACTCTTTCTACTTTATATAAAGGTGCCAGATATAGGTGTATTATTTGACTTATTGCTTATTATAGGTGAGACGGACCCAATACAAAAGGTTTTGCATTATCCTTCTAATGATGAGCTTATATATTTGACCAATTCAACAATAACAGCAAAAACCACTAATCTCAATCAGGACAAGTCATTGATTTTTTTTTCAATTGTTCTGAGGGGAAATAGGGAGTGTATTTCAAAGTGTTTGTGTGTCACAATATCTTCTGTCAGGACAAATTTAATGGTGATTTTGTTTTTTAAGGCTCTTCCTCTTTAGGTGTTGTACACTGTCTATTCCACTCTGTTTATTTTGAGGTTGTATTTAATTAGACAGGTTCAGTCGCACAGGTATTGTTTCTTGGTGTTTTGGCTTTTTGATCATGAAACAATACCTGTTGGAACACAATAAACTGCAAAATTGAACTTTAAGGACCTGTGTTGGCTTTATAAAAACTGTGATAATTTTATAGGTTCTTTTTGAGTAGTCATGAACAATGTTACGGCCTATCACCAGATCTTATAAATGTTATTCTCGTATGTGGCACTGGTTCATAGAACTTTTGTCACCCTATCTGATATCGAGGTGATTTTTTGGTAGAGTTAGCCTTTGTTGAGACGGAAGGAATTGTTCACGGATATAATTCCTCGCATCAAGATTAGCAGCTTTTCCTATACCTCCGTATTAAGAGATTTACACTGCATGAATGATACAGGTCTAAAGCCTTAACCAGATGACTAATAAGTAGTTTCTGTGCCACAAAGCATTTTGCGGGTTCCATTCTTGTTGGGGATGAGCCAAGCTAAAGCATTTTGCAGGGTTTTTATATCTGTTTGTGTAACATTGACGGACAAAGTAGCATCCTAAATGAAATGGCTCTGGCAATTTTTGCTCCGTCATGGGGAAAGTTCAAATGAAATTTTTGTAGAGGACTTTTCTTTTCATCTTTTGAATATGGTCTATGAGGTGAAAAGTTGAATATGTAGCCAATTCCAGCTGTAATTCAGTGATTTGATGGAAAAGACCCGTCTTTTTAATGACCATATTTTGCTTTTGTGTCTAACAATTTAGTATCTTTTGGCAAGTTATTGAAAAATTTATGGCTTGGAGATTTTTTTCAATCTCTCAATTGTTCTACCCCTATGAGGTACTAAAAGTGGCAGCATAAAAGAAAAAATGGGGGACAGTTGGATTAAAAAAAAAACAACATATTATTTCTGAAGTGAGAGCAGCTTGAAAATAAATCCATATTTTTAATTTGTAAAGAGGATGATGTGGATTTTAACTGTGCATGCATTTCTTTCAGAAGCTGTGTTAATAAAAAAGAAGAGAATTTCAACACAGGGTTGAGAAATCTATATTGGCACAGCTGTATATATCTGAGATCTATTGAAAGGGTGTGATTAAGAAAGTAATGTTTCTTGATCAACAGTCAATGTCTCTCTCCCAATCCAGTCCTCATTATCTGGAAGTTTTCTTTTGCTTTTTATCCACCAGACCAGCAACATTTACCTTTCACACCTGCCCTGGGGAAGGTGACCATTCTTGGCCCCTCCAGTGAAAGAGTAAAAATAACTTTTACTTATGGACATCAACACCTATGTAATCAGGTGAAACTCGGAGGCCACCTGGATATTCAAACAATGATTTAAGAGTTTACTTACTCCCTTTCATATGTCACACTTTTCTCTAATTCTCGTCAATTTCATTGCCCGCTGAATTATTGTCTGTTTTATCGAGAGTGTCATGACATGAGCTGAATGGTCCGAAAAGGTTTCTCATCGTGGTCATTTAAGCAGGTAAATGGCTTTTAATGTGACCATGAATGCTGACTTTCACCAAATTTTATTTAAACAATTTAACACAATTAAATTCCTGAAAGACTGTTTTTGTTTACCTGCTTATAAGTAAATTGGTTTATTTATTTCATTAAAGTGGGTCCTTCAAAACCCCGTACAAGTGACTCTGTTCAATTCAGTCCTCTGATTATATTTACACTTACAGAAATGGCACTGCAAACACTTTGAGATTTTGGTTAATTGGAAATTCTGGAACCCTGGTAGCTTCAATTTTCTTACACTTTAAATTCATTGGCAGGAGTCTGCAATCAGATGATTTTGTTTTTATAATTCTTGACGTATATCTTTAAGTTTTAAAATGAAATGATTGAAATCTGGCATTTTGAGAATTTTTAGTCAATTTTCTTAAAATAGCTACTTTAAAAAAAAGTCTTTATCTGAAAATAAAAATCTTTTTCGTTTTATAAATATTGAAATTTCAGTTTGAATAAATGATTAAGGAAAATTGTATATTTTGCATGAATTAAGAAATTTTAACTTGAGTTTAGTTCTAATTAAATTGATTTAACAATTAATTTAAAGAGTGCTTATATTTCACATAATTCACATGCATTTAAATCATATCAGTTTCATTCTTTTTTTAAAGTGAACAAAGAAATGTTAAAATTTCCCACAAAATTGAGAATCTTATCTGCATGAGGTCTTGGTGCACACAAAAAAAAGAAAGAAAGAAAATTATCAGTGTAATATTACAGAACTGTGAAGATACATTACAAGCTCTGTTACAAAGTGAAAACTTCTAACAAACAACAATTAATTTTTTACAGTTTGTACCCCGGCTTTTGGTGCCTGTGTGACCCCCTTCCCGTGTCGCGGATGTTTGTGACTGTCATTAGAGAAAGGAATTAAACCATTCATTAGCAGAACCCAACTACAGGGTGCTTTTGATGATAGCCTACAAGGTGAGCAGGCTTGAAGAGAGAGAAAGAAAAAGGTAAAATACACTTGATTGATAGGCTAACCTGTTGGCATTGCAAGGCAGTGATTGGCTGTTTCTTGTAAAGTGGGCGGAGCTTAGTTCTATTGATCTTGACTCTAATCTGCTTCTGGTTTGGAAATCCAGGTTGATTATGTTAGTATTCAAATAATGAGTATAAGTAACAAACGTAGAAAGAAATGAAATCTCGGCTTGTTTTTGTGTGGACTTTTATTTTCTAAATCATTTTTGGAGGAGAAAAACAGATTGACAATGTTTTAGGTAAGCTTATCTTAATATGATTTAATTGCCAAAAGTTTTAAGCCTCTGAGTGTAGAATTATTTCCATGAAAAGTTTTTGTAAAATGAGGAGCAATGGTAATTGGGCTAATTTTCTACATTTTAGCCAGGTGTTGCGGGGGGCATATGTAAGATTCTCGGATATCTCCTTGGTACTTTGTAACTGGTGTAACATTTGTCAGGCCAGAGATCTCATTTCTGTGTAACATTACTCTTGTAAGGAGATGTGTAAGTGATGATGTTAGGAAATATTATAGAGAAGGACATGGCTTGGATATACATCAAATCAACGAGTCTTCAGAGTTTTGCCAGATAAAACATAAAATATATCAAGTTGACATCTTTAAGTGAAACAGGAGTTAAATCGGAAATAGCATGGATGCATGGATAACTTGCTAATACAAAAACCTAAGCGTACTTTATTTATTAGTGGTAATCTATATCAGATTTGGAGAAGTAATGCAAAATTTCGATAATATTTTTATTTTTCAATTTTCACAAAAATCCCCACACTGAAATGCTATAAATTTTTAGCCCAAGGCAATTGATGTAACAAAAATTTTACAGTTCATGTGGCAAATAAAAAATAAACACAGATATCAAAGGAAGATTAAAAGTAGGAAAGGGAATATATCTCAGGTTTAAATCAGACTGATCACTGGGTTATGAATATTAATTTTCAGACACAATTTCCATTTCCTTTGTAGATCTATATTGTTTAGACAAATATTTGTATAATTTCGAATTTCTGTATAAGGCTAATCAGGATATTTTTGAAGCATTTAAAGGAAAAATCTCCCAACTGATTGGTTTAATTATTTCAAGAATACTTTTGTGAGTCTCAATCTAAGATTATTTAAAACCAATGTTTGATTTAAATATTGAAGTTTAATTACTGGCAGTCTTATCAATGTCTGTGTTATCTTTGCGGTATTTAATTTCTACAAAGTCTTTTACAATTTGGAAATAAATACAAGTGTCAATATTGAACAGATTGTGTTATTTTCTCGCTTTAGGGTGCCGAGGTTGGAGTGGATCGTGCTTAGCGAAAAGTGGAAAATCTTAATTTTAATGGAGAAAAATCAAGTACTTGACACTTTGTTACCAGGGGAAGCTTGACAAAACGGAGCCACAATGGACTCAGTGCTGAGAAACTCGTGGATTCTGTTGATCTTCGTGACTTGCTGTGGAAGTGTTGATATCGTATACAATATCACAGAAGAGCAGGGGGCCAACGTGACACTTGGAAACATTTTCGTGGACGCCCGACTCGGAGACAATCATAATGAAAGTCGAACAGATAAATTAAAATACTCATTCCTAAGTCAGCCAACTCATTATTTTGCGATAGATCCAGAAACTAGCGATATCAAAACAGCCAAGAATTTAGATAGAGAAATAATATGTCCTTATAAAGAGGATTGTACAATTCCATTAGAAATAGCCGTTCAGTCTGAAATTGGATCCTATTTTGAGAAAATCCAAGTTATGATAAATTTATTGGATATTAATGATAAAACACCAGCATTTCCCGCTTCAACAACTAATCTCAAGATTTCAGAAGGTGCTGTTGTCTCCAAAAGTTTTGTTATAGATGGAGCCATTGACCAAGATAGTGAAGAATATTCAGTCAAAAAGTATGAAGTGAAGCCAGATGGTACTCCATTTGACGTCATCTTCTACAAAAATCTGGACGACAGTCTGTCCGTTAAACTGGTAGTCAATCGTTCTCTGGATCGCGAGGAGACCAGCCATTATGACATCCAAGTCCTGGCCTACGATGGAGGGTCCCCGCCAAAGGTCGGAATGATGAAAGTAAATATTACCATTGAAGACATCAATGACAACAGTCCAGTGTTTGACAATTCCAATTACAATGTGAGTGTCAAGGAAGAAATTGCAGTTAATTCTACCATTCTGCAGCTCAGAGCCTCGGACAGAGATACGGGCAGAAATGGTGAAATTTTGTATAAAATCAGTACTAACCAGCCAGAAAAAGTCCAGGAATTGTTTTTTGTGAATGAAAACACAGGGGAACTGAAAATTGCTAAGCAGCTGATATATGAGCCAAGTGAGAAATATAAATTGATTGTTGAGGCATATGACAAAGGGGAACAACCCTTCATGACCCAGGCCTTTGTGAATGTCCATGTGCAAGATTCTGGTAACAATCCTCCTGAAATCAAGATCAACTTGTTGACAGATTCCGATCGAGCCCAAGTGTCGGAGTATGCCAACCGTGGAGCTGTGGTGGCTCACATCAGAGTGATTGACAACGATGCTGGGGCAAATGGAATCGTCAGCTGTAACATCAGTAACAGGCAGTTCACGCTGCAGAAACTAGAGGTCCAGGAGTACAAGGTAACGGTGGATAAACCGATGGACCGAGAGAGGCAGGACGAGCACTTTGTAATCATCACATGCCAGGATATAGGTACACCGCCTCTGAGTTGTAATGCCAGTTTCCGTGTGCAGGTCACGGATGAAAACGACCAGGATCCCAGGTTTTCTCAGGCCGAGTATAGAGCTAAGATTCCAGAGGGTAACAATCCAGGAGATGGCATCATTCAAATCATGGCTACTGACAATGACCTTGGTGAAAATGCCAGGATTCAGTACAAACTCCACGGAGATGCTGGGGCTGATTTTACGGTGGATGCCGACACAGGGAGGATTCGGGCGAATAAGGTGTATGATAGAGAGTCGATGCCTCAGTATCGCTTCCGTGTTTACGCCGTCGACTCTGGAGACCCTCCACGATCCTCCACAGCCACAATCATCGTGGATATTGAGGACATCAATGACAACTTCCCGGAATTTACCCAGAATCAGTTCAGGGCGTCCATACAGGAGAACGTGCCTTTTGACACCTCCGTTCTCCAGTTAACTGCCACTGACAAGGATACTGGGGACAATGGCAAGATCTCCTACTCCCTTCCCAAACATTCAGATGTCCCTTTCTTTCTGACTCCCAATGGAACAGTCTTAGTCAATGGAAACCTGGATAGAGAGAAGAATAACAAATACGTGTTCACGGCTATTGCTTCGGATTATGGCTACCCTCCCAACAGGAATTCAGTGGTAGTGCAAGTGGACATCACTGATGCCAATGACAATGTACCCATTCTTGTGTTCCCCAATGCCTCCAATGATACGGTCAAAGTGTCCGTAAATTCACCAATGAACACAATGGTAGCCCAGATTCAGGCTTTCGATTTAGACGAGGGTGAGAATAAGACTCTGGTATACTCTATTGCTGGCAGAAATGATTCTGACATCTTTAACATCAATAGTTTGACAGGAGAAGTCATTGTTGCTAGGTCCATTCATGAAGGTCTAGTGAACAGCTACTTCCTCCGAATAGCTGTGTCCGACAAAGGGGTCAAACCGCTGACCAACTATGCAGTTCTGCATCTGGTGGTGTTGAGAACAAATGTCACCACGTCTGTGTCTACGCACTCCCCAGAAGATGATGAACTCAACATGAGGATCGTGGTAGCTGTGGTAGTGGTCACACTTGTTCTTTCCATCTCCATTCTTTTGACCATATTTTTTGTGAGGCGCAGGGATTTAAAAAGAAAGGAATTAAATGCACAGGCTGAGGCTAAAGCTCGTGTGAATACTTGTCCCAAAGTGTATTTGAACCCTCCACCCAAATATATGGCCCCTGAACAGAATGTTGGCATGTTTTACAATGATGAAACAGACAGGGGAGGCAGAAGAAACAGCCAGAACATGTACCAGGTAAGACACTTAGAAGCTGTTGTATCAATTGTCCTTATCATCTTAAATAAAAAGGAACCAAAACTTAAACCAAAGTTTTCAAACATACCTCCAAATATTTGCTCAGTTTCTGAAAAGGCACATTCTTTCAATTTGCAAACTATCTTCAGTCAGAAAAAGAAACAGTATCATTTAAACTCTTAAACAGTGGTGGCTTTGTGGGAGTTTTTATTTTTAAAGAAATGTGAAACCAATCAAGAAATTATTTAAGGATAAATCACAGGGGGTCCTTAAAATAGAAAAAATATTTCTGTAGTCCATAAGTAACATTTTGAGCTGTTAATTAATTTTCAACATGGTGTGTAAATTGCTGGTCTGGTTCCTCAATGGTGCACCGTTTTTTGATTATTTATTTCCTTTTCACGTGTCAAGAAATCAATTCCGGACACCAAATGTGTTTATTGATTCCACATTGTGAACTGTTTTCCAAACTGGGAGTATACTGCCTTTAAATGTCTCTGCTATGTAATCTTGTCTATACGAAAAATCATAAAGTCAGCTGGGAGTTGAAAAGCTTATGAAATAGAAAATTCAAAAATTTTATACACATTGTCACTTCTTTGTGGAAAAGAAAATTACAGATTAGCTCTGGCTCCAAAACCATTGGAATATTGAATTTGACAAAGAATTGCTCCGAGGGGCCTCCTCTATTATAAAAGAGCAGTCCCTCCCTTTAAACTGACGCAGATGAAGTTGCCAGTTTATGAAAATCACACCCAGTGTATAAAAAAACTATCAGGGGACATGCAATTTAAGGAGAACATAGGGTCCTTTGTAATAAGAGAGGAGGACAGAGGTTTTTCTGTGATCATAAGAGTCCTACTATTACTGTGTGCAAGCTTTGGGTCTCTGTTGACACAGCTAAACTGATAAGTTGATGTAAGGCTTGTCTTTAAGTAAACTAGCTACTCTTAACAAAATGGATAATGGGCAAACAGAATACTTATCATCAGATTAACTTTGTGATCAGTTAAACATTGAATTAAAAAAATGGACAACAATCAGTTAGCCAGACTGGCATCCCCCCCCCTCTCTCTCTCTCTCTCTCTCTCTCTCTCTCTCTCTCTCTCTCTCTCTCTCTCTCTCTCATTTTGATATCAAATATTGGGTCTGCTTATTTATCTTGGTAGAAGTTACAAAAGAAAGAGTGATATGCCTGTATTAAATTATGATTTAAAGTAAAAAATCAAAAAACTTATCACATTTGAATTTCAAAATCAAAATGATTTGAATTTAAAAAGTAAATAGATTAAGGTGCGGTGCATGTGGAAATGAAATTCTACATTCAAACAGATGTGTATCCTGGGGTACAATGTCTTTACAGATTAGGTGATCTGTTGTTATTCAGAAATACAAGATTTCAGTAACACCCAGACCGTTTTCTGATAAATTTGACGTCCTTAATGAACCGCTATGCCCTTGAGGCCACATTAGGCAAAAAGTGACACTTTTAACACCCAGAACATGCTTTTTATAACTGGAAAAATATTAACCCTGGACTCATCCGAGTATGAAATGGCCGGAAAATGCAAATAAAGGCAACCAAGTGTTGAATTTCACTATCTCGTTTTCACATAATATGACAATAGGTTTTCGATTTATCAACAAGTTGCAATGAATTTTTGAACTTGAAAAATGAGAGTAAAAGCAGGTGAATAATTTGCAATATGGATTTTATCACTTCACCGGTGTCATTAGAATTTTTGAGAGAGCTTAGATAATTGTATACTGTGTAGCTAAGTGGGGAAAAAAGGTTAAACTTTACGTGTATTCACAATTATGCCAAACTTATGCTTATCTCAATTATATCCTATATTTTACTAGCATAAAAAAACATTTTAAGAAAATTTCAAAAATGATGATCTGTATGTTCATGAATCAGGGATAATTGAGATTTTTGTTATAAATTTTGAACAAATTGGCTTTCCTTTATTTCAAATGGCAAAGAATATGCAATAGGGTACTGAAAAAAAAATGAATGAACAGAATATTGATTAAATCTATTTCATTTTTTTTTTTAAATGAGAGTTTTTGGAAATACTTGGCTAGGGCATTTTAACTGATAAAGAAGGGAAAATGACAAATTCTTTTATTAAAAAAAAAAAGGTAGTTAAGATATATAAAGGGTAATTTCTGTATTAAATTAAGCGAAAAGTTTCTGCAAAATTGAGCAAGTTGCAATGGATTGTAATTTGTTTTAGATTAGATAATTTTACCAGTACTATAAATGGGTAATGTTGACAATTCTTTTTTTTTCATTAGAATAGGTTAGATATTTCCACTTATTGTTAACATGTCAACCCCCTATTGAGAGTGTTTGAAGAAAGAGATCAATCATCTCTTAATGACATCTTTCTTAAAACCATTAATTAGGGAAAAAACAAATTTAAATCCTCCACGACTGCTAGGTTTACCTGGTAGCATATTGATAATTTGATCAGATCAAAATAAAAACATTGTTATAGTAATCCCCATTCCCCCAATACTTATGATAATCTGCTTACAAACACTGTGGTCATTAAAATGAGCTTCTTATAGAGGAAGGGAAAGATAGACATTTTGAAGAGGGGTAATGTGAGGGGGATACTAAGCTATGTTCACAGCTAGAGGTCTTTTACATTCATGTAAGACTGAGTAACATAGTTATCTATACATATGACAGCTGTATTGTTCCGCTAGTACTGTTAGTTTTCACCTGGTCTAATTATTTGGATATGTTCGCAATCAAGGGTTCTTGAGCTGAGATTGGAAAAACTCTTTAGATGTCAGTCAACTCGAGATTAAGACACCTCTAGGCTGGACAAGATTTTAAAATGAGTTCTCTGGATTTACATGTCAAGTTCATTAGACTTCATTGAAATTTAGAACAGAGATATCAAAATAAAAAGTATTGAAATTAAAAATTTTTGTGTATATTGCTGATAGATGGGTATTTTATTGTTTTCATAAACACACATGGTTGGCCATAGGGCAGGATATTAAACTGAAAATATTTATAAAGCAAAAATTGATTTCTTATGAATGATTGACCAACACGAAAAATGTGTGTTACTTTTATTGAGTGTATCATAGTGAAATCATTAGCATGTTTAAGCATATGCCTTTTATAATTCTTTATTTAAATTCTTCAAAAATTACCATAGGATATTTTCATGATTTCAAGGTTTTGTTTTTTCTGTATGTTACAATAAATATTAAAAAGTTGTTTTCATATCTCTTGCAGTTACCTGACCCTTCAAACACAATAGATAAAGAAGGAAGGAGTGAATCGCCAAATGACGAATTGCGTCAGTCTGAGTTAAACAGAATGGCCTCCATTAGACTTCACCAGAAACTGGTTCAGTCCCATGATAAACAGTGGCCAAGCGGTTCAGAGGTAAATACACAGACAGACAAACAAACAAAAATAACATCAGTAATAACATTTACTACCATGTAATAACTAAGGAATATCGAAAAAGTGGTCAGAATATTTTTACTCCCATGCAGGGATTGAAGGACTTAATTCAATTTTAAGAAATATAGATATTTTGGACACAACTTTTTTGTAACATCTTTCTATTTCCCTTTCTTCTCCTTTTCCCCCCTTCAAATAACTATGCACATATTGTAGAAGAATAAAAGTTTAGAGTTTTTAAAAAAAAATTGATGACCTGTACTGCTTACTCATTCAAACAATCACTCACATGATCTTTTCACCAGGGTGCATTATTACAAGAATAGAAATCATTATCAACAAAAAAATAATGTAGTAGTCACTCTTTCTTTTTCTGGCCAAAAGAAATTTGTTGACAACACATCTTTGGCAAGAATCTTGATAACGGACTTCGTGGAACCAAGAGGCATTGTAATCGTAGAGATGAGTGGAGTTTTTGGGTGGTTTCCTTTAAAGTAGTATTGTTATGTACAGAACTTCTATAGATTTATATCTTTTGAAAAGTAAATAGTTAACAATCTGACACCTGTTTGAAAGGTTTATTTTCCTCTGACAAACAGAGGTTTAACTTCACTCAAGCCTGCCCCCTCCCCCTCCTTATATGCAAGTTCCTTCTGTGATGTGGTGTCAGAAAAAATAACACGGAAATTAGGTGCACTAAATGTTTAAATGCCGCAACATTGTTTCTGTCGTAAACAAAGACTCTGTTATAATGAGTGATTAAGGAGAAGCGATTTGGATGGAGATATGTAGAAACGCACCGCCATTATCTTTTTTAGACGGAGGCTCTATGAGCCTCCTCTATTGCTACCGGTCAGCTCACAAGTGACGTCGATAGAAGATTTGACGGACACCACCTAGCGGCAAAAATTGCAATATTCGTTTGGGATTCATATTTCAATATTATTGTTGAAATAAATATCTTATTTGCAATAACAATAAATAGAACTATACATATTGCAATAAATAAACATAATTTCTCTCGAAACTTTTAGTCCATATGTCAAATTCCAAGTAAGTATGAATATGCATGAGTTTAAGAATAGCAATGGTGTGTAATCGTTTAGTGGCTATTTATACTTTTTATACAGCTTCCTGTTCGTGACGTCAAATAATATGAGGATTCCTCAAGAACCATCTTGTGTTGACCGAAATATTGAATAATTATGAGATTCAATGCATAAACACGGCGTGGTTCTTAGTCTGTATCGTGTATTACTTGCACATTATCAATTAATCTCCTGCGGAGATATATCTTTCAATGTTTAGCTACACTCCCGCCCCTGGCATCGATCCAATAAAATGATTATTCAACAAGTTGAACCACTGCTATGTGAACTTGAGCATTCCCCCAATTAAGTACAGACAACTGTGATCGTAGCATGGCATATTTTAGTTTAGTTTTACTTGGCCTGCATACTAAACCTACTATAAGTATAGTGAAACAAATAGATTAAACATCCAGATTACACCCTTTAACGTAACCCCCCCCCCCTTCCCATATGTGCATGTGCATAGGTTAAGTACCCAGGCCACGTGCTGTGAAGCTTAATTAATCCTGCATTGCATGGCCAGCGCTGTCGATTTCAAAGTAAGTTGGGAAGTCAGTGAGTTTTTGCAAGCTGATAAGAGAATTTTGCCTGAAAAAATGTAAAAACATTTGACAGAATGTACATATTTTCTATCAAAAGTGAAGTACGGGGTATTACAAGATCTACCGCGGTATATTATTTTATATTTAGCTTTAAAGAGATATTACAGCAAATTCTCTTTATCTTGGATATTTCCCTTTTTAAACATAGTTAGACAAAAGAATAGAAGTCGTCCATATACTGAAAGATTGAATCTTTTTACAGCAAATAAAATCTCGCAATTGCGTGTTAAATATTTTTCCGAAATTCTAAATTTATATCTCTAAAATTTTGCTTACACCACTAGTAAATTCTGTATAAATTCGTAATATTTTCATCCCTAGCAGAAAGTAACGATGAAATGTTTATAGTTGATGCGCAAAGCTGTTGATCAAAAGGCTGAGCTAGCAATATTTACTTTTTGGACCGCCTGAAATGATTAAATCAACGGTAATTTTGAGCAAAATTGTGCAAAATGAGCTGTATAGTCTCTTATATATGAATATTTCATCTTCATAACTGTTTTGAAACGCTTAAAAATATATTAGATCACTCTCTACAATCGAATCGTACATTCTGCAAAAGAAAAAGAACAACAACTATGCGAGATTGAGATCATGCATGTATTACCTACATGTAACATTAGGGGTTTTTAAGCATGAGCAATTTTTTTTCATATGAAAAAAATTCACTGTTCAAAAGTTTTTATTGATTATATATCATAAATTTTAGTATATATTGTGAATCATTAGGTATAGTACTAACTAACAAAATATTTTTTTGTTTGTAATTTGCTTTTGTTTATTCCATAAAAGAGCGTGAATATGTTAGCAAAGTAGTTTCTATCCTGTAGTATATAGTATTACAAACTCTTAATTGATACTCTAAACCTTCTATACCTTAAAACTTGAAGAAGAAAAAAAACATTGTTATTTTTGGGAGTTGATTTTTATCAACTCTCCTATAAGTATGCAGTTACTCTGGCAAACCGAAAGTGAAACTGTGTTTGGAACTAACCACATATCATCGCTGCAGACAAGACCTTGTTCTCGAAAATAATCGATAAATTCGATGTAATGCATTCTGAAGCTTTAAATATTATTATAATTAAATATTGCTTGGATCCATATAATTTTCCAGAAATATTTACATTATACTAATACATAGTTTGATGGAATTTATTCTGTCTTAAAATATAACGCGGCATGATTCATATGATGTTTTCCTAGAATTCTTAAAATTGTCGGAAAAGCCCGAAAATTCATATTATGAAAATATGCGTTATTCAGTTACGAATAAGAAACTACTTGACATGCGAAATTATACATATCGTTGATTTCAAGATAAATATCAATCGATGAAATCAACTCCCGTCGGTACTGTCCTTTCTGATATATTTCATTTTATCAAATAAAATATACAAAAGTAGTCATGTTGTTTATTTTATTTGATAAAATGAAATATATCAGAAAGGACAGATATATTTAATATTCTTGAACAGTCTATGTGTGTTTACCAAAATTGTGTCCGAACAAAGAATCTAAATTTTGATTGGCTGAAATAGATCAGGGAAGCCCAGGTCTCTGATTGAGATAGCCTACCCTACCTTGGTCATTCTAATCGGAGACCTGCAACAATAAACGTCATCTTTTAATTGTCTAAAGGCTTCCCTGTTCTAATTTCAGAGCAATAGTCCCAAACCTTTTGGACTGGACTGGCATTGCTAAACGGGTCCTCCCACTGCAAGCGAGCAAAACATTCCCCATATAACGTCATAGTCAAAAACACGACACGACAGTACTTCAATACTTGGAATTATAAGATTAATCTCCCCTGCAATGATGCCTCTGTCTCTCAGTACTTTCAGTACTTTGATTATTCCTCTCTGATCAGTACCACACATTAACAGATAATGGAAAAAAAGAACAATTGTTCCGTCCTGCTCGGTTACCCGCCTTTTTCACAAGATTTCAGGTTGAATTTATCGGCCATGATCTGGAAAATGGCTTCCTATTTGGGTTGTCGATGCATCTGAAATTTTAGTGGATGCAATCAAGGCACAATGTCTTGAGTTTTTATCTGGTTATCAGAGTTTGAGTCCTCTTTGGGAACAGATTTTTCCAGGCCATTAGTTTCTGGTGTCAGGTTCTGTTTGTGAGGACAGAATCAAAGAGACACCTGACTGTTGGAGAAGTACTGTCAGACATCCAATAGTGTAGCACTGTCTTGAATATCTAACAGGATGGGAACTGGTACGAACTACTGGGCTAGCTGACCACTAGGCACACTCTGCCAATATCATTATTCACACTGAACACCGAATCTAGTCTCTTTACAAGTTTTTACTTTTTCCGCATTGTTTACACAATTCTATATGTCATTGATAAACTGTCTATGTACATGTACACCATTAAGATGAACATGACTTACGATGTCTTGTCTTTTTTCAGTATAATAAAGAGAGACCGGACAATCACAGTGATACGTCAGGGGAGACAATCCAGTCAGACAGCGGGGTGGGGATCAGTGAGGGGGAGACCAGGAGTACTATGTCTCACTCCCACCACACAGGTACGGTCATTTTATAGGGTATCGTAGAAGTAATGAGGGAGGGGCGGGGGTTGCAAGTCGCACTACCATCAAACAGGTATGGTATCATACAAGTGCTGGGGGAGGGAGAGGGGGTACATGTCTCACACCCAAAACACAGGTAGGGTATAATAGAAGTAATGGGGGAGGGGTAGGGGGTGGTTACATGATTCATTTTCATTCAACAAACAGTGTACTTATCATTGGATTTTATATACGCTATGATTTGTATATACCGGTATATATAAGGCTACTTCAAAACTCTGCATCACTATGGTTTTTTCCATTCTCCCTATGTTCTCTCCTTTATATAAGATGGGAAATCAGTATTCCTCTCTTGCTCACATGAGTAACTTCAAATTTTTTGTAAGAAGAAACCTGAATGTTTACACCAGGCATCTGTGAAATGTTGTGGGGTCCAATTTCATTGTAAGGAGTCATTTTTAACAACATCAAAACATGGAAATTAATTTTAGGGGATAGTGTTTCAAGTTTCATATTCAGGCGCAGCTGAATAGAAATGTATATGAGAGTTCATGATGAGTATTGAAAATACGAAGACTTGAAAAAATGATAAAAGATTCATACCCTGTGAAAATATTGCTGTAAATATATTTTTCTTGAACACAATGATTTTGACAGCAATATCCAAACATTATCAATAATGAATATTTATTACTGGCTATTACCTCAGAAAACTGCAACACCATAAAACATTCATTGTAAAATTGATAATGATCAAGTGTAATTCATCACATCAAAAATAATTTTTGTTCATTTGTATTGTCAAGATGATGTAACTGATGAATTTATATTTCATATTACAGATGACATTCGCAGCAAGTTTGGTGGCCCCTCCCAAGTTGGAAGAAGAGGAACACCTCCACACCTGAGCAATACCCCCCAGTATAGCCACCACCCCTACTCCCAGTCACCCCCACTGTACGAGAATCTGGTGTCACTACAGCAGTACCCCCTGATGGGGGACACACTGCACCACCTCCCACTTCACGTACGGACATTTTATCAGCCAAAGGGGGCTGGGAGTCCCACATCGTCCGTTCCGTCATATGGACACTTCGCTAGTGGAATATACGCAGCACGCAGTGTAGACGAGACTTTAGATAGTGTTGCCACGGGTTACGACGACGATGACACGACAACGTCGGGTAGCTACACAATTGATGCTGACGAATATCCAGTGGAAATGCGTCTACAGAAAGTTCCGGATGTGTTCGTATGATGTTTAAGGGGTGGGCCGAAAGGTGAAAGGTCTTCTTATTGTCTCCATGTGTTCCTCGGATTCTAGTCAAAGAAACCATTCCTACAGACAAACTGACCAGTATCAAGTGCTACACAATTCACTTAACTTTGTTAATCAGGAACTCTCTTTTTCGTTATTATTTTGCAGTGTTTTTACTGCTATATATGTTGAGGACATGCATAATTACCTGCATTTTCGTTTTGCATTTACATGTATAGTCTCTTGTTGAAAACCAAGATGAACACGAATTCCCATTGGTTTCTCTTTTGAGTTTTTACTCAATTATATGCAATGTATCTACATATATAAATGATCTCTAAAAAGCATCACTTAACATGTACAACCTAAAATCAGAACCATTGATCAACAAACTGTGTATTATAGAGTTATATGCACAAATAGTTCTAAATCAAACAAAAACATGTTGCAATTGACAAATGTATAGCAATATTTTGTTTTCTAAAATATCTGTATCAATAATATCAGAACTTGTATCTGTCTTGAAAATAGGGCATACTGTTTGTTTTAAAAGCATTTCATAGCTCTGCATTTCATAACACTGATTGAAACAGGGGCAGCATGTTTATCCATAAAATGGGACGGTCATTTGCATTTATTATACATGTATCTGTTTTTACTTGTATATATTGTTATTACTGTTGCTATAAGCATGAATATATTTTTATACAAAAAATTCTGTTAAAAAAATCTAATAAAACGAAATATTCAACTTGAGAGGGAATTTTTTGTTTTTGGTTTGTCCAATTTCTCCCAAAATTGTAGACAAGTTTATGGTTTGCAATTAGTAGAAGGAATATTGAGAGAAACCTACAAGTATGGATTCAGAAGTTATTGGACAAATATTTGGAATGATTATTGCTCAACTTAAACTGGACAGGTTTCCAAGTGTGTGTATATAGTTTTTACTAATGGCCTGTTGAGATTAAGGCTTCCATTGGTATTTGTAGTAAGGTACTGTAATGGCTAGCTGTAATACACAGTGATTTGGAAACAATCAATGTAGTATTAATACCTCTTAAGGATACTAGGACCTACTAAAGGACAGGAAAATCTCCAAAGTATTAAGTTATGGAATACTGCAAGCGTTTCCTTTTATAAGTCAGGATTATTCCACCTATTATCCCAACATCTTTTGTCTGGAGTTTTTCAAGTAGTGAGCCGCTCAGCCCGACCAAGTTTAATCGCTTTCTGTTTATTATTTGCAGATTTTTAAATCGGAAATCCTGATTATTCAAACTTTGTTTTTATGTATGTTATTCCAAGTGTGAAAAATCGGGATGTCTTATCCAATACTTGTTTACAAATGGGTCAGAGGGTTTCCGTGATTTTAACAGGGAGCGTGATTGATGTTGGTCGTTACGTGATGGTGTGTATTGTGGTCAGGACGGCGGGTAGAGGACCCTAATGACCGGCCCCTTTCTCTCGGGCCACTGTCCATTCGGAGAGTTTGATGGGGTTATGTGGGTCTATTGTTATGGGGCACGCCCTCCTACATTTTTATCAATTCACCACACTGATGAAATTCTCCGTGTGTAATATTTTCTCCCATTCTTGTGTTAGTCATAGAAACCACGCTGGACAATGGTTCAAATTCGCGGAAATTAAGATAAAACGAATTAACGAGAGAGAGAGAGAGAGAGAGAGAGAGAGAGAGAGAGAGAGAGAGTTTTCCTCTCTGGCTAATATTTGAATTATTTATTTCTAAATTTTAGATAGTACATGTATTCCAAATTTTTACATTCTCATGGTATATCAAAGTATGTACGCTACAGATCACACACAATGTAATTGGGAATCAAGTGAAGTCGTAACGAACCCAAACCGACTCGTAATTTTACATTTTTATGCAGGAAAAAATATCCATACCTGAACTACTAATTTTTGAATCCACTAATTTGTGGTATTTATTTCTTAATATTCCTCCATGGTGATGCATTGAATTGAATTTAAATATATAAAAATTAAACAGATTGAGGTTAATTATCACTGTCATATTTTAACATGTCTCCAGACTACCAAAGTAAAACTTTCTATTACTTAGGTCTATTCCGACAAGCAGGTTGGAGTTATTCCCCGTTGTCCACTATATTTTATGCCTTCGGCGAACCCCGCGCGATAACAAAATCTACATTCTGGTCATAAGGATTAATCACAAAAGCGATAGGACGGTAATTTTACGTATTAACAATTTATCTAGTGAAATCTATCCAGAGTTAAAAGGTCATATTCCGGTCCGTAAGTCGTAAAATGGCCACTAGCTTTCGTCCGCTCGAATTTCTGAAGAATTCATGAATATATTTTCAGATATTGATAATCAAAATTTGACACTATCACACATTTAACCAGACTTTCACTTTTCACCAGCAAAAACTACAGGCTCAAGTTACAGATTTCGCTATAACAAGACTGCAAAAAACTGAAATTAATGACGCATTAACTATTTTATACCGGAAAGCTGCATAATGCAGGCATTTTTCTGATTTAGTTTAAATTTATTATAGGTATTAAAGATTTTTGGCCAAAAAAAAAGCGTGATCTCTATCAACACATGTCAGTGCACTTTCTGGGATGTTTTTTTTAACGAAGAAGACAGATGGGAGCTGCTTTTGAATAAATTTTTCCGGGCTTTTCTTAATCTTGTGTCCGATTGATACTGTCCGGCCGAGGGTGAAGGGATGAACATAGGAACAAAGCGTTTATGAGATCACTGTCACTGGCCTGTCTCCGATAATATGATTAATTCTATTTTAAACATCCAAAATCAGTGGAAATTGATGAGAGAGAGAGAGAGAGAGAGAGGGAGAGAGAGAGAAAATGAGAGAGAGAGAGAGATGGGGGTTCTTTTGAATGTTCATGTATATCGGATGTCCTGAACTTTCTTCGCGTGCTTATTTCCGAATTATATGTCACCAAACCGGATTAAATTTAGAAAACTGAATTTGAATACAGCTATAAAACCATGCCTTTTATGAATAGTCGGAGAACTTTCAAAGGATAGATAGAAACAACATTCGACTCTTCCTTTTTGTCTAATTTCTAAAACTAAAAACCTATAATTAAGACACCCAATACAAGTGAAAATTCTTAACTACCGCCAATTAGGATACGAAATACATAATAAATTCAAACAGTGCTACTTCTGCGGCCGATTTTTGGCCATTCGATACCGTGCAATTCTCGTATCTCTCGATCTAACGACCTTTGGTCCAGCAGCCCTTGATGAAAATGTCCAGAAAATAACCCGTTTGTGACCGCGAAGTCGGTGATAATTTGCAGGTAGGAAAACATATTTTAATGCCCACACGCTGTGTGGTGAAAGATCGAAAGTGACAGACTGTGCATTTGTAACAGATGTTAACATCTCTCTCTCTCTCTCTCTCTCTCTCTCGTATATACCACCTCATCTCTCTCTCTCTCTCTCTCGCTCTCTCTCTCTCTCTCTCTCTCGTTGTTCGTATATACCACCTCAACACTCTTCGCATCATTTATTATTTGAATGTCAGAAAGCTCCAACATGTAATGCCTATTTCGTCTGCATCTGCCGCCGCTCGCCTTGTTTTTTCATTAAGAAGTCTTGGTGGGTCGGTGAATATTTATTTTGTTTTATCCTAGAATGAGTTGTTAAATATTTATCCTTCTGTGCAAAGTATTTTTCTTTGTTTCTCTTTCCTGTTAGTTCACGGGCAATTAATTTGCCCTTGGCGTGTTGCGAAATGCTTGGATGTATGTATTTATAAATAACACTGATCTACTGAAGCACATGTGCTCTATGATATAACAATATGAAAACAAAAATAACTTTCCTACAAATTAAATAATTCAATCATGAAAGAAGAAAATTTGAACTAGAGTTCCAGTGCACAGAGGTTTACGTAATAAGATTTAAATAATCAATTTTGTTTGTCCTAAATCGTCTGGTATCTGAAATACGCGCGTAAGCGATCCTTTCCTTTGTGTAAAAATTTGGCTACGGTTGACGAGCGATAATGTGGCGGGCTTTAAGTGGGAGATTTTAACGCGGCATTTAAACGTTCACAATCTACGCCATCCAGTATCAACGCCCGCGTGGCCCAATGGATAAGGCACCGGCCTCCTAAGCCGGGGATTGCGGGTTCGAGTCCCGTCGCGGGTAGAATTTTTTTATTTTTCCTATTGATTTTTTTATCAATGTTAATATCGAAGATCATTGTTTAATACAGAAGAAAGACAACTCAAAAAGTTGCAATATGATTTCCAAATATGAGGATTATTATCCTTCTAAGGTCTCTAAATGATTAAAAGATAGTTTCAAACTTATTTTTCAGAACCTTCATAGCTGTTCTATGTTTATACACATTCCTTTGACAGTCCTTCTCAGACACAGAGGCAGTATACATGTATTATAATTTTGGTTCAAAATTACACAGGTTTTTTTCACAAATAAAAATGGAGATGCATGAAGTAATAGTCTATATCCTTTAGCTTTTGTGTATACATGTACAGGGGAAACAATATTCATCAACATTTGGGGAAAAAAAGTGAAAATCTAGAAAGCTAAGCCTGATCAGTGTAACTGAAGCGATCCTGGCTTCTAGAATGGGTCATAATCGAAAGAAGTATCTTTTATAAAAGTATATCTTTTATTTTAATTATATTGAGTGAAACCCTCTTGTTTAACATTAATTACCAGGTATAGTGCAAACAAATCCTACGGACAAAATATCATTTAATCATTAAAAGTATTTCATAGCTAATAAGTACATTTAACTTGTTATCTAGGATAATAATTTGTCAAATTGAGTGGGAAGTCTGGACCACTTTTCACCATTATATCTCAAATCTCTGGGTATTTCAAAGTGTATGTTAACCTCAAGATATAAAGATAGGCTTTATATAGTACATGTATTTCAGGTGTTCAGATGTAATGGTCTTAAAAAGCTTGGGACCAGGGTAAGTGCAGCTGCATTCTCAAAGTGCAGAAACTGGAAAGTCTCGAAACAGGTAGCACTGTGTTACTTGGATATAAATGAAATGTATCAGAGAACTACATGTAGCAATGTGATACTAAGATATATGTACTTGATATGTTATTGAGATATGTCAGAGAACTGTAGCATTATGTTACCAAGATATTATTGAGCTACAGTGTTTGTCAGAAAACTGTAACACTATGTTACTGAGATATTATTAAGATATGTCAGAGAACTGTAGCATTATGTTACTGAGATATTATTGAGTTACAGTGTTTGACAGAGAACTGTAGCACTGTATTACTGAGATATCCTTAAGATGTCAGAGAACTGTAGCACTATGTTACTGAGATATTATTAAGCTATGTCAGAGACATGCAGCACTGTTACCGAGATATTTCAAGAGTCCTGTAGCACCACATTACTGAGATATTATTGAGATACATGTATGTCAGAGACCTGTAGCACTATGTTACTGAGATATTGAGATAAGCCTGATATTAAACTGTTTCTGTGCGACTTGCTATGCTCAAGTCCCTTATCTATGTTATAAATATATTATGGGAAGAGATTTTGTTGTTTACCTCATTTTGTTTATTTTCCATAATACACAGATAATGCATAGTGGTCAATTATCTAATCAATTCCATCTCAAAGAAGAATACCAGACTCTGCTGGTGACCAATGGTCAGAGATTACACTATTTCTATATCACAAAAAGACACTGATCATATTTTAAAAATATATTTTATTATCATTACCCTCATATCAGGCAGTTATATCAATACAAAATGCATACCAGTATGTGCTGCCATGGTAAATATTTTGCAGTTATTGACACATTTCTTACACCTCATTACAATCAATCCAATGAACCTCACATTTAGCACACATATACCACATACATTGTCATAGGAAATGCTCTCGCAGTGAATACATTTATTCACCATTTATCTCACGTTACATTAAATGTACAACAAAACAATCCCATATTTGGTCTAGGAATAATAAAAAAAATACATGTAAAAGCAAAAACAGAATTTGGCACCATTGTGTTTTGTGTCTGTCCTTGAAAATCACTGAGATCACATTTCAAGAGTTATTCCCCTTTACATGTCAACATGTAGATTTATGAGTTCTTTTCCCCTTTGTGGCATGATAGAATCTTGTCAGTAAACCAGAAGGGCCCAAAGTCTGAAAAATAAATGGAACATTTAAAATTTATGCCAATACATGAATGTCATAGAATTTTTAATCATTATTTGATATTTCATGTTATATAAACCTACATGCACTGCATGGATTTTTGGTTTAATTTAAAATGTTGAGTGAAACACCGGGAAATTGATTACTGGGAGTGTGAAACTGACAACAGTTAATTCTACACTTTACACCTGCATGTATCATTATATTCCATGCATGCATAAACGATTAGAAAAAGGTGTAGATAACAAACATCTAAGCTGTGTATCATATTGAAATGGCCTATCATGACAGTTTGATCAATAATTGAGTGTGTTAGAAACTGATACAAAATCAATGATATCAAACCCAAGGCCGAAATGTAGCAGACACTTGGAAACACTTTTCAATGATGGAGGTTTGAATAGTGTAGAAGTACCAACCACAGTGGCCTCTTACCTTAATTTAAGTGTTTGATAAAATATTATCTGTGTGATGCACAAATCTACTGTATAATCCAGGTGCATGCAGGAATTTTCAAATTTTAATCTCAGAAATGTCCGAAAATAACTCCAAAAAGTTTACATTTTAATTCAATATTGAAAAGTTCATGTGATTGTATTTTGTTGATATATTTGTATACTGGTATACTTACAATGGAGTATAAAGAGATGGGCTGGCATCCTCCTTGGGGCACTGAGTGACTTGACAGGGAATCAGCATTCCTTCCTCTTGTCTCTACAGGCTGGAAGAGCTTCAATCACTTATCCCCTGATATCTACTCAGATCAATTGTCTAACTCTGTTTTTTTAAAGTTATCTCAATCTGCTGAGAATTTCACTTCGGAAATCACACGAGTAAACAGTTTGGCTATAATGTTAAAAGGGGTTTTCTTTGTAGAATCTTTGAGAACTCCTTTCAAAAGGTATGAATTACCCTGAATGATTTGTGAATCAACCAAAAAAAAAATATAATATTGGGAGTCACCCTAGCACTTGATAGCAAATTAGTGTTTCTTTGTGTTTTTATTTGCAGAAGTGTGATAGGGTCATACAACACAATCAGAAGGACCACCATTCTGATTTAGTCCCTCAGAGGAAGAGTTTGTATCATATGACATAGTTCTCCCATGAAATGTCCTCAATGAAGCATCCGATGGACCCGGATCCATGGAATCTGAGTACTGGTAGTTTTGGCGGCCATTTTGACTTCCCCCTGGGTGGGGCAGGAGGTGATAGGAGGGTGGGTTACTAGGGGGAAGGAATGTCTGCATCGGGGCATCGTAGGATCTCTGGTGGTGAAGGTACCAGTCTTTTTTCGTGGAATGAATGTCACCTATAAAACATACAGAAATGAGAGTCTTAGAAACATCAGTGAAATTCTTCTCTTTAAATGTCAAAATAACAACTTTGCCAATTTTCAAACCTTGACAGAACTTGATTACACCCTTTTATCTGCCGCAGCTAAATTTAAGCACATACATGTCTTTCAGTTTTAACATTTTCATGGCTTTTCTAATCTATCTGGGGTTTTTTGCTTATTAAAGTTTAAAACTTTTAGTTTAGATTTAGGTCAACTAAAATACTGACAAATTTATCAATCAATTATGTATATTGAATAATTACATGTATCAAAATTAAAACTCAATTCTAGTTTTGCAAAGTAACAATGAAATATTTTCACACAATAGATGCCTTTGAATTTCACTTTGCCACACTTTGCTAATAGATTCTGTGTTTGAATTTGAAGAATCATGAATTGAAATTCTTTCCGGTAGCAAACAGAAATTGCTCAAGTCCATTAGTCAGTGGCCAAAGTAAACACAGGGTGTTCTAATACTAACTACTGTCTAACACATTCGGACCTGGACAAATGTTATATTTGTTTAGGGTCTGTGTTTTTCATGTTGGATTTTGTAAACAAACAAGAAATTGACCCAAAGCTACTGAGGTTTGACTGCCTTCTGTTGATGGTGAGGAAAAAATCACCAAAAGTGATGAAAGTCATTACAATAACATTCTCACGCCTGCATATGTACAAATGAAATTGAACGCCAGTGAGCAACAAGTTTTCCTCAAATCAAGCTTGTAGGGTTAAACTTTGAGCAATCTGTTTCAGATTCAACTGAATGAATGTGCTAGTAATCACAAGCTTTTAAGTTGTTCAAGGGTTTTCTTAACAATCGGAGACTTTCCGGAGACATGTAAGTATGTATATGTGTGGTCATAAATATTTGTCTCCACATGATCTCCTGGATTATCAGTTTGGTCTCAGGCCTTGATCTTTAGGGATTATCTGTTGGTCAGGTCCCTAGGATGACCCCCCCAGCTTATACACACCTGAGTTATTGTGGGTCCGTGATGAGTTGAGTTCGTCGTCCGATCCCCCCCGCCCGCTGTCACTGGCCGATCCCAAACTGTGACTGTCATCCACTTTCCTCTGAAACGAAAAAAAACGTTTACATTTAGCGACCCCTTCAAATAGTTTTAAAACTTTTACCGATAATTCAAACTTTATTGATTGTTTCTTTCAAAATAATCCATTGCTTTGTAGATACAGGAAATAATCAATTTGGAAGGAAAGAAATCTCTGATAAAGGGTCAGTGTTTATCTAAATGAAAGTTCAGGATTTGATTTGCTGTCAAAATATTCAAAAATTAATAATCGGTTAACGTCCGATCTGTGACACATAGGAATGAACAATGATTTTTAACTTGGGGCAGTATTTTGAGGCCTAGGTTCCTAGCTTCAATATAAGTTATCAAATTTCTTTCAAAAGGAAACTCCTCATTAAAAATCGGTAGAAGTTAAAAGTTGTAAATAAGACACTCATTAAGAGCAATGCTGAAGGTGTCAGGAGAAAGAGACAAGCCTCCACACTGGCACTCCACAAATTCGTTAAGAAATCAAAGTTAATCTGGGAAATAATTAACTCAGATACCTATGACGCAAAGAGTTTACATGGTGCACTATCTTTTTTTCTGTGTTGTGAAAATAGACAAGGCGTGTAGAATTTATCCTTTACACATATATTCAATAAAATTCATAAATCTGCACTACAACTACTAATAAATGAAGTGCATTATATAAAAATATCTTGAGCATAAATAAATAGCAATATGGTCAAAGGGTGCTTTTTTCTACGGATGCAAAGTTGAAAATGAAATACCGGTATACAAGTTAGTACAGTTAATAATGTATATAGTTAAAGAATCAGGAAAAATGAGTGAAACGCCTTGATATTCTTGCTAACATACCGTTACCTACAGAAGCTTTGATCCAAGACAGGTGAGAGGCAGGTGGGAAAAAGGAAAAGAAAAGAAAGGAAACGTTAGAAACAGTAATAAAAACAACCGGACACAAAGATGAGGGCTCTCCTCAAGTGTCTTGTGCCACTGTAACAGAATTTGAGGAGGCTTCCCAGTGAGTCGTTAAATACCCGGTAAATGGATTCCGTCACAGTCACTCATCCCTCTCAAACCTGCTCCCTACTGATTTCTCATCTATCGGCCATTTTATATTTTAATGACATTTTTCTAGAATCAGGGATTTGTCCATTATACCTATTGTTTAAATCATGGGGGGACAGGAATGGAGTAATGGGAGATAGAATTAGATGAGCTTCATTTAAAGGAAGAAAGGACACAGTTTTTGTTTTCTTTCTCTCTCTCAATACTACATCATGGCATCCCCTGCTGACTTCGACTTTCACATTTAATGACCTTTTGGCTTAATGTCTCGGCACCTCTAGTGGACAATGTCTGATGGGGCTCTTGAAATGAGAGTATTACATGGTGATTATCCATCACACACAATCATGGCTCCAAATGGACCCCCTTCTTGACAAATGGAGATTTTATGAGGATTCGCTCTGAACTTCTTTACTGGAAAAAAAGCATATCCTCAACACCCTCGGCTGGAAACCCTATCAGCTCCCTGCACATTTATTTCATATTCCATTAATATTTATGGTCTTTGATGTTCTTTCCATGTTCAATCAATTTTGGTTTGTTCTCAGCAATCAGCAGGCTTTGTGCTTGATGTTATAAAACTTAATCTGGTGGCTGACTGGAGATTAATCCCACAAATTATTTACATACAAATGCTAATCTGGTTTTTCAACATCTCCAAGACGAAGTAAAAAATTGTTTATTTATTCCACATGCAAGCAGAAGATTAACCAAATGTTTAAAATTTAAAGAAATTGGTTAAATTGAAAACTCAAGATGAAAGATGAGTGCAGGCAGCACCTGTGGCAAGCAAGGGTCTAAATTTTCATATATACTCAAGAGTAATGGGAAAGACAGACAAGATTATCATGTTTTTGCAGATACCAAGATATCCAGTGTTTCTGGAACCCACAAGAATTAGCTACTTATATTCTGGAAGCTAAACAAGATCAGAAACATGGATGCATTGAATATAAAGGCAGTTGGTCGTGTTTTCACAGCAGGTGTGTGTTTGGACTTTGATACAGGGGAGGGGTGCACAGACAGTCTACATGTTCAATTATCCCCATCTACTTGAAGACCCCTTTTCCCCTGTCCATCAAGCCAGGGCTATGTATCAATTTGGTATCTTTTACTGCATAGAGAGGCAGGTGAAGCCTGTCCAATTCGTGATCCACGGAAGTATCACAATTATATTGATCTCTTTCAGTTTTCTCGGCCCAAATTTAATTCTTCATTCAGCAATTTTAATCAGCAGGAAAATTCATTTTGACGCATCACCTCCCTAAAAAGTTTCTAAAGCATCACCCCACATGGCACATAAGCCCCCAAACAGGGTCAAACATCAACCTGTCACTGCACCAGTCACTAAACCTGTAATTTACATTCAATCAACCATTTTCTATTCACAAAATTTCAAATTTAACAACTGCCCATTTTCCGCTGAACTCTGGTACCATCGAGATTTTTGATTGTCCCCTACCTGCTAATATTTCTGGACTTTTTATGACTTAACAGATTTGGTTACAATTGTGTTGAATCATTACCCAGCATTTGAAGTGAATCTATAATGGAGGGTCACTCCAATTTTTAAAACTCCCTCCTCGAAAGCTGACTTCCTACCTATTCATTAGACGAACAAACATACATCAGATTTTTCACCAAAAACTTTTCACACTTTGATTACTGCTCGTAAAATGAAAATAATTTTGAAAATTGCTGTTACAAGTTTAGAACTTTATGCTTGTTTTATGCCTGACAGACTGTCAAACTAACAGAGGGAACAAGAGATTCCATCATTAGTGGGGGGATCAACCAATTTTTTATGTCCCCCCTCTACTGCATTGTCCAGGGGAAAAAATAGCCCCTCATGCATTGCCTAAATTTTAAAAAGATTCCTGATGGAAACCTTGGAGGTCTTCATAACTGCACAGTTGGAACTGACTGCAGATAGCAGATGATTTCTGAATTTTTTCGCATTCAAACAAAAGATAAAATTCTCATAAATCATCATCAGACTTCCGAAACCAGTGTCATAAAAGATGTGGAAACATCAATTAGGCCCCCAGAGGTAAAGCAGACGTCTCTGGTGCAAAACATCTTCACCTTCACTTAAAGTTTCGATTGAAACTGATTGCAGAATTTTTGCATGAAAGTTCAAATGTGCATGACTTCAAAATACTTCAATCAAACTGTTCACCACATTTTGCTTTTTGATCTAAACAAGACGATCATTATTCTCTATTTTTGAGGACAATATCTCACTTTTTGCTAGCATCTGTTCCAGACTTTATCCCTAATCATGTAAAACTATTCTCAGTTGACTACTCCCAAACTTTTTTTATTTTAAATTCGACAAATCTAAAAACTGGGTGAGTTCAATACACAGAAAAACTGTGTTAATCTTCCGCACTCTACCAATTGTATTCACTGGCAAAAGATCACAGCGGATGAGCAATTCAGATGACGTGAAAAAAATTAAACCTAATTAAACTAGAAAGAACAATCCTTTACCATAGCATGACCAGATGTATTTCAAGACAACTGCCTTATCTCCTATATAAACAGAACAATTTATTTGATCATCAAATAGTTTGCATTTTCATGGAGAAAAACTCTCAATGAAAGACGAGAAAATTTTTTGGGCCAGAAAAATTCTTTCACTTGAATTTATCTGTGTTTAAAATAAAATCGGCATATTTATGTATTTCGCTTATATATTGGCACAAGAATTTGTTTTTATGATAGATTCCATAAATTTAGCTTGACTATACAGTTCTTAGCACAATGAGTCAGGTATTGAGTTTAATTTATTTCCGATGTTATTAAGTAAAATAGATAGAAAGAAGCACAAGTCTCTTTTTTTTATAGACCTATTGTAATAAAAAGGAAGTAAAAAAGATTAAAGAGTTGGATGGTGCAGGGTTAGATGTTTACAAAAACAGAGCTAAACAGATCTTTATCGCAAGGCTTTAGACCCTTGATAGAAGCTAGGGTTTCATTTCGCTTGTCAATTTCCCCTTCATATTATCTTTCTCCAAACACACTACGATAGACAGATCACTACTGTTTTGCATCACCGAAACCGAATGCCTTAGTGGCGGTATTTAAGCAAGAATGCTAAATTGACAGCCTGCCTAAACTTATTGAACTTCTTAGATAATTTTTCAACTTTTATGAGAGCATCTGGTGACTTTATTTTGGCTTCAAAAGCATTAGAACAGCACTATTTAGGCAAACAATATGGGCGCTAAGTAGGTTCAGACCTGTTGTGATATCCTTCAGGGGAATTGGTTTAGACAATCAAAGGTTAATTCTGCTCATACTCTGAGCATGACTGGAAAAGGAAAAATATACACACCTATAGGTCATAGATACTGTAAGAAAACATAACGTCACAGAACCACAGCAGACAAGGAAAAAAATCTCTACTCTCTTTGCAAAACCAGCCACCAAGGCAAAACTGAAATCATCTGAGGCAGACACTATCAAAATGTGACCAAAAAAATAATCACTGCAAAACGCACTCAGGTGAACTGCAAAACACATGGAAAATACCTAAACAGAAATCTCAAATGGTGAGACTGGCCTTGAGGAATGGAGGAGAAGGCTGCCATTGGTCATCATCACTGGACGGAACCTCCGGATCCCCGGGAAAGTCCGGGGCGGGACAGGAGGCTTTGTGAAGAACAAGGGTACAGAGCTAGGTGTGTGGTTGGACTGTGATGTCATCGTTTCCTGTGAGGCATGCATTGTCTTTGGTGAATACGGTGGAGAGTAGGTCTGCTTTGGTGAGGATGGTGATGTGAACATTAAAGATGGTGGCCGTGTCGGAGAAGATGGTTCATTACCAGTTAATGGAGTTGTATTCTTGTTTCTAAGGATGCTTTTAGGTGAGAGTTCAGGACTAAGAGATGGTGTGTTGGCTCTCGATGGAAGGGGAGTCGAAGACCTGCAAACTTCCTCACTTTCATTTTTATTATAAGGGGAGCAACTCCTGGTCAAATCCGGAAGGTTGTCTGTAGGTTGTTTGGGTACCATTGGAGGAAATTCAATAACAATTTCTTCCTCCACAATCTAATTTAATTCAGGAATTTCATCAAATCAAAGATCAAGTGAAAGTTGTTAGTAGAGAATTTTAGAGACTCTAATATTCTATCAAATGTATTTACTGGAAAATAATCTTACCTCCATGTCATTGTCGTACATAAACTCTTGACCTTGGGTCTTGACCTCTGACACCTTGTCCACACCATTTTCCAGAGAGAAGCTGACCCCTTTCTTTTTCTTCTTCTCAGAGATGGACTCTTCACTAGGGGCGGCAAACACAGTAGCTGTGTTCTCTACAACACCCTTATAAAAGTTCTCATTGACTTGTCCTTGGTTTCTCCTTTGCCTATCACTTCTCCTGATGAAGACTATGATGACAATGATGGCCAATGAAATAACAACTGTCACAGACACAAGGATAGCAACAATGAGGATGTTGCTGGACTTGGGTTCCACCAAAGCAGCAGTGTTGGAGGTGAGGACCCTAATGTTGAGGGTGGCTGGGGTAGATAGCACTGGGTGTCCCATATCAGACACCAGAATATCCAGCCTAAAGGAAGTTCCAATATTGTTCTCTAGACTGCGCTTTAGAAATACTTGTCCCTTATCTGGATGCAAGTCAAAATGTCCAGAGTCATTCCTTCCAACAATTTCATAAATGAGTTGAGAATTGATGCCGGAGTCCAAATCGTAGGCTCTGATAATGGTAACCATGGTGTTGACCTCTGTATGTTTGTCCACATACACTGTGTTGTTGAGTTGACTAGGGGAGGTAACTTTCGGTCTGTTGTCGTTTTTATCGTTGAGA